>NW_028160181.1:0-55000 GCF_964263955.1 Coregonus lavaretus
TGGAAATGTCCTCTCAACACATTTGCACATAGGCTGCACCATGGTTTAAAGTGGCTTCCTCTCCTAGACTCTCCTTCGTTCTGACAATTGAGGGTTGAAAGTGTTGTTGGTATTGTCTACTTGGAATTTTCCTTCACCAGTCCAGTTAATTCACGAGTACAGATGAAGGCAGGAGATGAGAAAGCGAGAGGAACCTACTTCACACTTGAGATGCACATCTGGAGTTTGAGAAATTCCTAGACAGGATGCTCTGAATAACAACAATCTTCAAACAACCTCTCTTCAAACAAAAGTGCTCAACGCCGACTATTTCTAACAAACTATTCTTCAATTAAACGTATTACGATTTATTGTGATAGGAAACACCAAAGAAATCCACCAGGACGGGTGAGCTGGTATTTGCAGGTCATATTTCCACAACAAGATTGGTTCGTGAGGTGTCAAGTCTGAGGATCTAATTCACCTCCAGAACTGAGGTATTTTCAGGGTAAACTGTAAACACTGGCAACTGGAGGGAAGTTTCTGCCTGAAAACATCTGCAAATGTTTGTTTTGGCTCCCACAAGCCATTTCACAAAACTGAGACTACTGTATAGGCCCATATCTCGGCCTGAACACCCTTCTCTAGCGACACAAAACATTATTTTAGTTTCTGTCCAAGGCACTATTTCTGTACCTCTTAATCTCGCGCTATTTTCTGGTTCTAGTGAATGCTCTTGAGTTAACTCGGTGCTGGCTTTGACTTCAAGGTTAAGAAGTTGATTTAAGTATTTATATTTAGCATGCTATTATAGGAATTCAGCAGCCACAAGAAGTGTAAGAACTTTTGAGTGAGTGCTTGTTAGCATTTTCTTGACTTGACAAGGTTTCCCTGTACAACTGCTTTCATTCTTACTCTGCTGCCCCAGTCTAACGTTTCTCCTCTTCATTTAGTCAAAAGTAGTGCAATGTATTGGGGGGGAAAAAGGTGTCATTTGAGATGCAACCTAGCCTATATATTGGGCTACATTTAGTTTGTTATGTAGTGGACTTTTGAGGTCGATTCAGTGCTGGCCTGGACGTCAAGGTTGCCCTGTCGTGCTAGCCCCACTTTCTTTCCGTTGACTCTCCACTGGATGTTTGTCTAGGCCTGTTTTCAATGCCACAAGTTTGTGTATGGAAACGCTGGCTTGGCTACTCTTTCGAGTATCTCTCTCTTTCCTCTCGAGTAGTTCCCCCTCTCACTCACACACATTCTGTAGCTTTCCATTCAGTCCTCGTGTTTGGACAAGTGTTTTCACTAAACACTGTTTCTCTTTTTCTTCCTCACTCCACATAATGTCACTGCTTCTCCAAGCGTGGGTTATGATCAATTCCCTGATAAGCATGGAATGAGAGAATGGTCTTGTTTTGTCGGACTTCAAATGCAATTAGATTTTTTCCCGTCCATTTTTCTCACTCGCAGCGAACAGCCCTTTTTCCAATCACACTTTGGCAGTGGGATGTCTTTCTTTAATTCCACATCTGAAATCAAAACGTGTGACTCAATGTGACTTTTGACATTTTTCTCTCAATGCCTGACCTTTACCCTGGTCAGGGCTCATTATTCCTGAAGCTGGAGACCCACATGGTTTGTTTGCAGGCATTTTGATTTTCTTCTAGCCCGTACTAATATACCTCATTCAACTAGGTTTGAATGTTCACTACATTGGTGTTAGAAGTGGGATGGCGTCTGATGTTCTTGAATGTTAATACTGGGCTGGAACAAAATCCTGTACACCTTGTTGCTTTCTCCAGAACTGGGATTGATGGAGAACACTGCCTTAGGGACTACAATAACAGCTGTGTCTGCAAACAAAGATGTCCAGCCTGTGATGCCTTAGCAGGGGAAATTTAAAGGAAAGTGGACTTGTCTCTTCCTTTTAAACATCCCTGGTTAATAAATGCCTGCAGCATACTTAAAGCGGCAATCAGCAGTTGAAATGATAACTAAAGCGTTCTCCCCGCCACTGTTTCGCTAAAAAGCTGAGGGATGGAGCTGGAGAAATGGAACCACTCTCAAATTCATAGACGGCGCTATGGATGCAAGGACTGGCCATCCATGATATCACAATTAATAGTTTTAACCATGTTTTGATGTTATACAGTGTTTTTTGTTTACAAACATTGGAGTAAAACAAGCTTATATTTGGGGTTCTGATGGGGTACGACAGTTGAACTAAGCTCATGAGGCATTTATAAGTTATATTCTTTAAGAATCAGTGGGTACAGTGAGGGAAAAAAAGTATTTGATCCCCTGCTGATTTTGTACGTTTGCCCACTGACAAAGACATGATCAGTCTATAATTTTAATGGTAGGTTTATTTGAACTGTGAGAGACAGAATAACAACAAAAAAATCCAGAAAAAACGCATGTCAAAAATGTTATAAATTGATTTGCATTTTAATGAGGGAAATAAGTATTTGACCCCTCTGCAAAACATTACTTAGTACTTGGTGGCAAAACCCTTGTTGGCAAGCACAGAGGTCAGACGTTTCTTGTAGTTGGCCACCAGGTTTGCACACATCTCAGGAGGGATTTTGTCCCACTCCTCTTTGCAGATCTTCTCCAAGTCATTAAGGTTTCGAGGCTGACGTTTGGCAACTCGAACCTTCAGCTCCCTCCACAGATTTTCAATGGGATTAAGGTCTGGAGACTGGCTAGGCCACTCCAGGACCTTAATGTGCTTCTTCTTGAGCCACTCCTTTGTTGCCTTGGCCGTGTGTTTTGGGTCATTGTCATGCTGGAATACCCATCCACGACCCATTTTCAATGCCCTGGCTGAGGGAAGGAGGTTCTCACCCAAGATTTGATGGTACATGGCCCCGTCCATCGTCCCTTTGACGCGGTGAAGTTCTCCTGTCCCCTTAGCAGAAAAACACCCCCAAAGCATAATGTTTCCACCTCCATGTTTGACGGTGGGGATGGTGTTCTTGGGGTCATAGACAGCATTCCTCCTCCTCCAAACACAGCGAGTTGAGTTGATGCCAAAGAGCTTGATTTTGGTCTCATCTGACCACAACACTTTCACCCAGTTCTCCTCTGAATCATTCAGATGTTCACTGGCAAACTTCAGACGGGCCTGTATATGTGCTTTCTTGAGCAGGGGGACCTTGCGGGCGCTGCAGGATTTCAGTCCTTCACGGCGTAGTGTGTTACCAATTGTTTTCTTGGTGACTATGGTCCCAGCTGCCTTGAGATCATTGACAAGATCCTCCCGTGCAGGGGCGGTGTGTTCAATAGGGCGATATGGGCGACGCACTGCCAAACGGGAAAAGGAAGGGATTTTTTTTCTAATCAATTATATCACGGCAACAGTAGTTATCAGTGTTGTAATCTAGACGTCTGATCTGCCACAGTGCCACTAAATGTCCAATCAGGCTAAAGTCGTGCTTCAAATGGCCCCCCCCCCCCTTTTGGGGCGATTTCAGTACGAACGAAAAACCTGGCTAGCAGGCTGCGATGTAGCTAATGCAGTCTTCTGCTACCCCCTGCTTACTCTTTCACCCTGAAGGCGGCACGGCAGACAGCACCGCTTGGACAGCGACTGGTGTGTAACGGACATGCACCATCTTTCAGGAAAGATTAAGAAACATGAGCTGTCAAAGACCCACATGGATAGCTGTTTGAGATTGTCTGCTTTGGGGAGAGTGAACATTCCCACTCAACTGGATGAGGGATACAGGCTAGCTGTCCGCCGCCACAACGATGAGGTTAGTGTTGATAATCACAAGTTTACTGGAGAACTGAAACTGACAAGGCTGACAAGATAGGACCCTTTTGTCCATTGTTATTGGATAGGAACAGAACTTATAACCAGCTCCTGACCTAAATAGATCTTAGCACAACATTTTACTCAACATATCATATTCCATATTCACTATAACAAATATATTTACTACGACATTAGCAAGAACCGCCACATCCTCAGCCGGCTAATCCAGTGTGTGAAGTTTTGCGGAGTGTTTGAGTTAGCTTTGCGAGGCAAAGATGAAACTGAGGGCTCCACCAACCCTGGTAAGCCAACACTTTTGAGATCAGTCAATAAATGCTTCTGGTATTGACTTATATGCTGCCCCTGTCTTCATGTTGTTGCTGGACATATCTTTTTTAAAATGTGTGTAGGTCACCTAAATCATCAGAAAAATTGCCCCCCCTGAGAATTTTTTCAGGAGCCGCCACTGCTCCCGTGTAGTTCTGGACTGATTCCTCACCATTTTCATGATCATTGCAACTCCACAAGGTGAGATCTTGCATGGAGCCCCAGGCCGAGGGAGATTGACAGTTCTTTTGTGTTTCTTCCATTTGCGAATAATCACACCAACTGTTGTCACCTTCTCACCAAGCTGCTTGGCGATGGTCTTGTAGCGCATTCCAGCCTTGTGTAGGTCTACAATCTTGTCCCTGACATCCTTGGAGAGCTCTTTGGTCTTGGCCATGGTGGAGAGTTTGGAATCTGATTGATTGATTGCTTCTGTGGACAGGTGTCTTTTATACAGGTAACAAGCTGAGATTAGGAGCACTCCCTTTTAAGAGTGTGCTCCTAATCTCAGCTCGTTACCTGTATAAAAGACACCTGGGAGCCAGAAATCTTTCTGATTGAGAGGGGGTCAAATACTTATTTCCCTCATTAAAATGCAAATCAATTTATAATATTTTTGACATGCGTTTTTCTGGATTTTTTTTTGTTATTCTGTCTCTCACTGTTCAAATAAACCTACCATTAAAATTATAGACTGATCATTTATTTGTCAGTGGGCAAACGTACAAAATCAGCAGGGGATCAAATACTTTTTTCCCTCACTGTACATATTATAAATGTATAAGTCACTTTTTTTTGTAGCTACTGCAGATTGCCTCTTTATGGCCAAAACCATGAGATTTCCTCCTGGATGGAAAAGTTAGATTTGGCTCGGGATCATGTTATTAAAGCGCTCTTGGCTGACTGGCTGAAAAGCGAGGGGCACGTCGTTCACTCACTTCTCTGTTTCTGTGTTTATTTCTCAATTACACTATTTTCCTCACTCACCTTCTCTCTCTCTCTCTCTCTCTCTCTCTAGCTGCCTCTTTCAAACACACAAACATTGTAATTTGAACGATTGTGGGGTCGTGACTCGTGTCGTGTGATATACGTGGCTTATTGATAACGACTCTGTTTCCTACTGTAGGCAGTTGGCTGCCTAGTGATTAAAACATTGTAACTATCCGATGTGAATAGATGGCAACGATGTTTCATTTCCAAGTGCTTCTGAATAAGCTCAACTTAAATGCACCCATTACGCATGATCCACATCATTACTCTACTCTAGTCTATCAATCCATTCTGTGACGACCCTCCCACTCTGTCTGCCGTATTCTCTCTTTGCTCTTGTTTCCTTATTAGGATGCCGGTGGGCGGAGTTTGGAGGGTCGTCAGATATATGGGAAACACCTGGGCCGGGTGTGTCCCAGGATAAATGGACCTCTTCCACATTCATTAAGGAGACTCTCTCCAGGCAGATACTTTGATTTTGGTTGTGATATTTTTGTGGCCTTTTTGGGTTGTTTGCTTTGGCACTTTTCAACACTTTTCTATATTACATTTATGCAAGCAAACACTCACTTACACTACTGATTACTGATTACACACCCCATTGTTATTTCAGTTAGTTTACTTTAATTAATAAATATATACTTTGAGTACTCCTTGTCTCCACGTGTCTCCATTTTGTTACGAACTTGAGCCGGTTCGTGACAATTCCAAATCTTTATTCTAGACATGACACGGGCGGCATATGTTGATCTTGCCTCGGGCGGCAGCAGAACTGCTAGGACCAGGCCTGACTAACACAATCATTTGCCTCTAATGTACTTGCGTTTGCGGTGGACCTCGGCCTGCTCAAAGTGAGCCGCTGCTGTTAGGAAGAGTCCAAACTGTCCAACTCCTTGGAGTAGCTTGATATGCATCAGCCTTGTTACAATGTCTTCAAGAAGGAGCGATCTGGAAGCCATCAGCCTCGTTACTATGTCTTCAAGAAGGAGCGATCTGGACGCCATCAGCCTCGTTACTATGTCTTCAAGAAGGAGCGATCTGGACGCCATCAGCCTCGTTACAATGTCTTCAAGAAGGAGCGATCTGGAAGCCATCAGCCTCGTTACTATGTCTTCAAGAAGGAGCGATCTGGAAGCCATCAGCCTCGTTACTATATCTTCAAGAAGGCGCAATCTGGAAGCCATCTTTACTCTGTCCAGTTGGGGTACACTTAGCTGAAGTCCCTTATGAGGACCTGGTGTCTTTAACGTGAGTAAAAATAGAAACGCACATTAATGTCCCAGCAGTTTGAGGATCTATGAAGTATATTTGCCTTTGAAGTTGGAGCAAATCGACTGGCATTTCCATCAATGAATAAAAAGCATTATTTTGCAATGGATATTTTTTTCCTGCCGGATAATTTGGACGGCAAAAATTATCGGCTTTTCTTTTTTTTTATCAGCCAAAAGCCGGCATTTATCGGCTAACGGGGAACCCTGGCGCGCACACACAGCCACAAAAACACACCCACCTAATCACGCACCTCCTTTAACCCTCAGTCTCCTTAGCTGTGCCTAATTGTACAGCGTCATTTCATGGGCAAATGTACATGCACCTACGCACCCTCCACATCCTTAGCCATGCCTAACTGTAAGGCGTGTTACATCTTTGCATGTAATAATAATATAATATGCCATTTAGCAGACGCTTTTATCCGAAGCGACTTACAGTCATATGTGCATACATTTTTAGGTATGGGTGGTCCCGGGGATCGAACCCACTACCCTGGCGTTACAAGCGCCATGCTCTACCAATTGAGCTACAGAGAGTTCTGTATGCCTTTGATTCTCCCCTATGCGTTACACACTTTCTTGGAGTTCTCAGAGTTCATTCTGAAAAGGCCTACAAAGCAGAAGGTGACGTTGAGAGCAGTCTCAAGGTACACGATGTACAGCACTCCCTTCCCCTCTGCCTTGCCTGCCTTTGTACACACACACACACACACACACACACACACACACACACACACAGGGTTCACAGCTGTTTTGTCTCCCCGGCAACTTTCACCTTTCAAAGGCTAGTCCCCTTTGAAGGCCCAGCCTCTCATAAGGTCACGTATCAAATGTGTTTCCATTTTGTCGGGCGACCTCACCGCATACCTGAGACACAGCGCCCCGAGGATCGGGTTCCTTGGGGTTTGCTCTCGCCATGGGAAAGCCTGCCAAGACAGGAGGAGGAGAATGAAATGTAGGCAGAGACGTAGGCCTGTCCTCTCGCTCCCTCTCTCTGTCCTCCACCCATCACTCCCTTATTTTATCTCCTCAGTGCTCTAGCTTGAGTGCTTATAGGGCAGAACTGATGCCTGCAATCTGTGTGTCAGTGTACTGGGCAGACAGCTGCCCTGGCCGCGGCACTGGCAGCCAGGCTTTAAAGAGTCAAATGATCCTCCCCTAGTGTGACTGCTGCATCCCCACCACGAGCCTACAGACTTATCTACATAGTGTGTATATAAGTATAGCTCTGCAAGTCTGGATTTAACTACACAGCTCTCCTTTCACTGTGTAAACTCATCTCAACTCTAACTTATGTGCTGATAAGAGTAGATGATGTTTAATGTCACAGTCGGATTTGGTAAGGGTTAAGTGTATCAGTGTTTGGTAAATACGAGTTAAGTCTCTAGAAGCTTATTGCATGACATCCTCTGTAGCTCAGTTGGTAGAGCATGGCGCTTGCAACGCCAAGATAGTAGGTTAAATTACCGGAACCACCCATACATAAAATGTATGCATGCATGACTCTATGTCGCTTTGGCTAAAAGCCTCTGCTAAATGACATTATTATATTGCATTGTTTACTTATTACATCTGTTATGGCCTGTTCTTGTTGTACAGTGATGTTAGAAGGGGGAGATATCGTCTCCTTGTTGTACATTGATGTCATGTCTGGTTAGATGGGGGGGGGATATCATCTTGTTGTACAGTGATGTCATGTCTGGTTAGATGGGGGGGATATCATCTTGTTGTACAGTGATGTCATCTCTCCCCTCTCTCCTAACCTCTCCCCATCTTCTCTCCTACCTTCTCTCCCCTCTCTCCTAACCTCCCCCATCTTCTCTCTCCTAACCTCTCACACCTTCTCTCTCCCATCTTCTCTCTCCCATCCTCCCCATCTTCTCTCTCCTAACCTCCCCCCATCTCCTCTCTCCCATCTTCTCTCTCCAACCCTCCCCATCTTCTCTCCCACCCTCCCCCATCGTCTCTCTCCTAACCTCTCCCCCATCGTCTCTCTCCTAACCTCTCCCCCCATCTTCTCTCTCCTAACCTCTCCCCCATCTTCTCTCTCATAACCTCTCCCCCATCTTCTCTCTCCTAACCTCTCCCCCATCTTCTCTCTCCTGACCTCTCTCCCATCTTCTCTCTCCTAACCTCTCTCCCATCTTCTCTCTCCTAACCTCTCCCCATCTTCTCTCTCCCATCCTCCCTCATCTTCTCTCTCCCATCCTCCCTCATCTTCTCTCTCCTAACCTCTCCCCCCATCTTCTCTCTCCCCCACCTTCTCTCTCCTAACCTCTCCCCCACCTTCTCTCTCCTAACCTCTCCCCCATTTTCTCTCTCCTAACCTACCCCCATCTTCTCTCTCATATCCTCCCCATCTTCTCTCTCCTAACCTCTCTCCCACCTTCTCTCTCCTAACCTCTCTCTCCCCCACTCCCTCTCTTCTCACCCTCTTCCCTCCTCCCTCTCTCCTCTCCAGGTATGGAGTGACCCCAGAGAACATCATCCTGTACGGCCAGAGCATCGGCACGGTGCCCACGGTGGATCTGGCGGCGCGCTACGAGTGTGCTGCGGTCATCCTGCACTCACCACTTATGTCCGGCCTGCGTGTGGCCTTCCCCGACACGCGCAAGACCTACTGCTTCGACGCCTTCCCCAGGTGAGTTATTATGGGGTGAGATAGTGGGTTGGTGGAAGTAGATGGAGCCTAGGGACAGGGCGATGGGATGTTGGATGTGTTAGCTCTCCTGGCCTGCTGTCTTTGACTGACTGACGGTTGAAATATAGCCGTGTGCCACAGCCCTGATTTGGATAGGTAGTGTTATCTCTCTCCTGCAGGGTGCTGAGGGGATGTTCAGGTGCAGCGGTAGGCAGGTAGGTAGTAACTCACAGGACAGGGGAGGGTAGGAGATGGTAGTAACTCACAGGACAGGGGAGGGGAGGAGATGGTAGTAACTCACAGGACAGGGGAGGGTAGGAGATGGTAGTAACTCACAGGACAGGGGAGGGTAGGAGATGGTAGTAACTCAGCATTCAACACCATAGTGCCCCCAAAGCTCATCACTAAGCTAAGGATCCTGGGACTAAACACCTCCCTCTGCAACTGGATCCTGGACTTCCTGATGGGCCGCCCCCAGGTGGAAAGGGTAGGTAACAACACATCTGCCACACTGATCCTCAACACGGGGGCCCCTCAGGGGTGCGTGCTCAGTCCCCTCCTGTACTCCCTGTTCACCCATGACTGCATGGCCAGGCACGACTCCAACACCATCATTAAGTTTGCCGACGACACAACAGTGGTAGGCCTGATCACCGACAACGATGAGACAGCCTATAGGGAGGAGGTCAGAGACCTGGCCGTGTGGTGCCAGGATAACAACCTCTCCCTCAACGTGACCAAGACAAAGGAGAAGATTGTGGACTACAGGAAAAAAAAGAGGACTGAGCACGCCCCCATTCTCATCGAAGGGGCTGTAGTGGAAGGGGAGGGGAGGAGATGGTAGTAACTCACAGGACAGGGGAGGGGAGGAGATGGTAGTAACTCACAGGACAGGGGAGGGGAGGAGATGGTAGTAACTCACAGGACAGGGGAGGGGAGGAGATGGTAGTAGCTCACAGGACAGGGGAGGGGAGGAGATGGTAGTAACTCACAGGACAGGGGAGGGTAGGAGATGGTAGTAACTCACAGGACAGGGGAGGGGAGGAGATGGTAGTAACTCACAGGACAGGGGAGGGGAGGAGATGGTAGTAACTCACAGGACAGGGGAGGGGAGGAGATGGTAGTAACTCACAGGACAGGGGAGGGGAGGAGATGGTAGTAACTCACAGGACAGGGGAGGGTAGGAGATGGTAGTAACTCACAGGACAGGGGAGGGGAGGAGATGGTAGTAACTCACAGGACAGGGGAGGGGAGGAGATGGTAGTAACTCACAGGACAGGGGAGGGGAGGAGATGGTAGTAACTCACAGGACAGGGGAGGGGAGGAGATGGTAGTAACTCACAGGACAGGGGAGGGGAGGAGATGGTAGTAACTCACAGGACAGGGGAGGGTAGGAGATGGTAGTAACTCACAGGACAGGGGAGGGGAGGAGATGGTAGTAACTCACAGGACAGGACAGGGGAGGGGAGGAGATGGTAGTAACTCACAGGGGAGGGGAGGGGAGGAGATGGTAGTAACTCACAGGACAGGGGAGGGGAGGAGATGGTAGTAACTCACAGGGGAGGGGAGGGGAGGAGATGGTAGTAACTCACAGGGGAGGGGAGGGGAGGGTAGGAGATGATAGTTTATTTTTATTTCACCTTTATTTAACCAGGTAAGCCAGTTGAGAACAAGTTCTCATTTACAACTGCGACCTGGCCAAGATAAAGCAAAGCAGTGCGATAAAAACAACAACACAGAGTTACATATGGGGTAAAAAATACATAAAGTCAAAAAATACAACATAAAATATATACACAGTGTGTGCAAATGTAGCAAGTAATGGAGGTAAGGCAATAAATAGGCTATAGTGCAAAATAATTACAATTAGTATTAACACTGGAATGCTAGATGTGCAAGAGATTATGTGCAAATGGAGATACTGGGATGCAAAAGAGCAAAATAAATAACAATATAGGGATGAGGTAGTTGGGTTGGCTAATTTCAGATGGGCTGTGTACAGGTGCAGTGATCGGTAAGCTGCTCTGACAACTGATGCTTAAAGTTAGTGAGGGAGATAAGAGTCTCCAGCTTCAGAGATTTTTGTAATTCGTTCCAGTCATTGGCAGCAGAGAACTGGAAGGAATGGCGGCCAAAGGAGGTTTTGGCTTTGGGAATGACCAGTGAGATATACCTGCTGGAGCGCAGACTACGGGTGGGTGCTGCTATGGTGACCAATGAGCTAAGATAAGGCGGGGATTTGCCTAGCAGTGATTTATAGATGGCCTGGAGCCAGTGGGTTTGACGACGAACATGTAGTGAGGACCAGCCAACAAGAGCGTACAGGTCACAGTGGTGGGTAGTGTATGGGGCTTTGGAGACAAAATGGATGGCACTGTGATAGACTACATCCAATTTGCTGAGTAGAGTGTTGGAGGCTATTTTGTAAATGACATCGCCGAAGTCAAGGATCGGTAGGATAGTCAGTTTTACGAGGGCATGTTTGGCAGCATGAGTGAAGGAGGTTTTGTTGCGAAATAGGAAGCCGATTCTAGATTTAACTTTGGATTGGAGATTCTTAATGTGAGTCTGGAAGGAGAGTTTACAGTCTAACCAGACACCTAGGTATTTGTAGTTGTCCACATACTCTAGGTCAGACCCGTCGAGAGTGGTGATTCTAGTCGGGTGGGCGGATGCCATCAGCGTTCGATTGAAGAGCATGCATTTAGTTTTACTAGTGTTTAAGAGCAGTTGGAGGCTACTGAAGGAGTGTTGTATGGCATTGAAGCTCGTTTGGAGGTTTGTTAACACAGTGTCCAATGAAGGGCCAGATGTATACAAAATGGTGTCGTCTGCGTAGAGGTGGATCTGAGAGTCACCAGCAGCAAGAGCGACATCATTGATATACACAGAGAAAAGAGTCGGCCCAAGAATTGAACCCTGTGGCACCCCCATAGAGACTGCCATAGGTCCAGACAACAGGCCCTCCGATTTGACACATTGAACTCTATCTGAGAAGTAGTTGGTGAACCAGGCGAGGCAGTCATTTGAGAAACCAAGGCTATTTAGTCTGCCAATAAGAATGCAGTGGTTGACAGAGTCGAAAGCCTTGGCCAGGTCGATGAAGACGGCTGCACAGTACTGTCTATTATCGATCGCGGTTATAATATCGTTTAGGACCTTGAGCGTGGCTGAAGTGCACCCATGACCAGCTCAGAAACCGGATTGCATAGCGGAGAAGGTACGGTGGGATTCGAAATGGTCGGTGATCTGTTTGTTAACTTGGCTTTGAAATACTTTCGAAAGGCAGGGCAGGATGGATATAGGTCTGTAACAGTTTGGATCTAGAGTGTCACCCCCTTTGAAGAGGGGGATGACCGCGGCAGCTTTCCAATCTCTGGGGATCTCAGACGTTACGAAAGAGAGGTTGAACAGGCTAGTAATAGGGGTTGCGACAATTTCGGCGGCTAGTTTTAGAAAGAAAGGGTCCAGATTGTCTAGCCCAGCTGACTTGTAGGGGTCCAGATGTTGCAGCTCTTTCAGAACATCAGCTGTCTGAATTTGTGTGAAGGAGAAGCGGGGGGGGCATGGGCAAGTTGCAGCGGAGGGTGCAGAGTTGGTGGCCGGGGTAGTGGTAGCCAGGTGGAAAGCATGGCCAGCCGTAGCAAAATGCTTGTTGAAATTCTCGATTATTGTAGATTTATCGGTGGTGATAGTGTTTCCTAGCCTCAGTGCAGTGGGCAGCTGGGAGGAAGTGCTCTTATTCTCCATGGACTTTACAGTGTCCCAAAACTTTTTGGAGTTAGTGCTTCAGGATGCAAATTTCTGTTTGAAAAAGTTAGCCTTTGCTTTCCTGACTGCTTGTGTATATTGGTTCCTAACTTCCCTGAAAAGTTGCATATCGCGGGGGCTATTTGATGCTAATGCAGTACGCCACAGGATGTTTTTGTGCTGGTCAAGGGCAGTCAAGTCTGAGGAGAACCAGGGGCTATATCTGTTCTTAGTTCTGTATTTTTTGAATGGGGCATGTTTATTTAAGATTGAGAGGAAATTACTTTTAAAGAACAACCAGGCATCCTCTACTGATGGAATGAGATCTATATCCATCCAGGATACCTGGGCCAGGTCAATTAGGAAGGCCTGCTCGCTAAAGTGTTTTAGGGAGCGTTTGACAGTGATGAGGGGTGGTCGTTTGACCGCGGACCCGTTACGGACGCAGGAAATAAGGCAGTGATCGCTGAGATTATGGTTGAAGACAGCGAAGGTGTATTTAGAGGGTAAGTTAGTCAGGATGATATCTATGAGGGTACCCATGTTTACGGATTTAGGGTTGTACCTGGTAGGTTCGTTGATAATTTGTGTGAGATTGAGGGCATCTAGTTTGGATTGTAGGATGGCCGGGGTGTTAAGCATATCCCAATTTAGGTCACCAAGCAGTACGAACTCTGAGGATAAATGGGGGGCAATCAATTCACATATGGTGTCCAGGGCACAGCTGGGGGCTGAGGGGGGTCTGTAGCAAGCGGCAACAGTGAGAGACTTATTTCTGGAAAGGTGGATTTTTAGAAGTAGAAGCTCAAACTGTTTGGGCACAGACCTGGATAGTATGATAGAGCTCTGCAGGCTATCTCTACAGTAGATTGCAACTCCACCCCCTTTGGCAGTTCTATCTAGACGGAAAATGTTATAGTTGGATGGACATTTCAGTATTTTTGGTGGCCTTCCTTCCTAAGCCAGGATTCAGACACTGCTAGAACATCAGGGTTGGCGGAGTGTGCTAACGCAGTGAATAACTCAAACTTAGGAAGTAGACTTCTGATATTTACGTGCAAGAAACCAAGACTTTTGCGATTACAGAAGTCAGCAAATGATAGCGCCTGGGGAGTAGGAGTGATACTGAGGGCTGCAGGGCCTGGGTTAGCCTCTACATCACCAGAGGAACAGAGGAGGACTAGAATAAGGATACGGCTAAAGGCTTTAAGAACTGGTCTTCTAGTGCGTTGGGTACATAGAATAAAGGGGGCAGATTTCCGGGCGTTGTAGAAAAGATTCAGGGCATTATGTACAGACAAGGATATGGAAGGATATGAGTAAAGTGGAGGTAAACCTACGCGTTGGGTAACAATTAAAGAGATAGCATCACTGGAGGCACCAATTGAGTCGGTCTCCGCGTGTATGGGGGGTGGGACAAAGGAGCTATCTAAGGCAGGTTTAGCTGGGCTGGGGGATCTACAGTGAAATAGTACAATTAGAAATAACCGAAACAACAATAAGCTAACCATATTGACAAGGGAGAGAGGCATAAAGCAATCACAGGTGTAATTTGAGAGAGCTAAGACAACAGCTGGTAATGACGACACAGTTTGGGCTGAGGCTAAACATAAACAGGATGCAGTACCGTGAAAAGGAACAGTCCAGCAGACATCAGCTGTATAGCTGAGTTATCATATGGTCCGGTGAACAGCAATAGGATAGTTCGGAGGTAGTTCGGGGGCTGCTAAAGCACTAGCGAGCAAGAGGCCACGGCTAGCGTGTGCTAGCGGGCCGGGGCTAGCAGATGGAGTCTTCGTGGTCGACGTCGACGCCTGTTGTAACCACATCAGATGATTTCGTCGGCAGACCAGTCGTGTAGGATCGGCGGGGCTCCGTGTCAACACTAGGTGGTCCCGTCCGGTTGACAGAGAGGTAGATAGCCGGGAGATGGGAGATGGGCCTAGCTCAGGATGATTAGCCAGACCACAACGTCCATTTTGTTGCAGCTAGCTGGTAGCGATGAATCCGGATTTAAAGGTCCAGTGATTCAGTGATTCCGGCAGAAAAACTGATATGTTCTGGGTCGATAACGCGCTGTGCAGACAGTGCAGACTGGCCAAATAATAGTCCAGGCTAGAGCTGGCTGGTAGGTGGTGCAGGCCACGGACAATGGTGAAAAACAGCAACAAATTTGAAGTTTTGGAATGGCCTAGTCAAAGTCCAGACCTAATCCCAATTGAGATGTTGTGGCAGGACTTGAAACGAGCAGTTCATGCTTGAAAACCCACACGTCACTGAGTTAAAGCAGTTCTGCATGGAAGAGTGGGCCAAACTTCCTCCACAGCGACGTGAGGGACTGATCAACAACTACAGGAAGCATTTGGTTGGAGTCATTGCAGCTAAAGGTGGCACAACCAGTTATTGAGTATAAGGGGGCAATTCCTTTTTCACACAGGGGAATTGGGCGTTGCATAACTTTGTTTATGAAATAAATATGTAATTGTTGTGTTATTTGTTCACTTATGTTCCCTTTATCTAATATTAGGTTTTGGTTGAAGATCTGATAACATTCAGTATCACAAATATGCAAAAGTAGAGAAAATTAGAACTGGGACAAATACTTTTTCATAGCACTGTACATTAATACCCAGAAGTATGTGGACGCCTGCTCGTCGAAACATCTAATTCCAAAATCAAGGGCATTAATATGGAGTTGGTCTCCCCTTTGCTGCTATAACTCCACTCTTCTGGGAAGGCTTTCCACTAGATGTTGGAACATTGCTGCGGGGACTTGCTTCCATTCAGCCACAAGCATTAGTGAGGTTGTGCACTGATGTTGGGTGATTAGGCCTGGCTCGCAGTCGGTGTTCCAATTCATGCCAAAGGTGTTCGATGGGGTTGGGGACAGGGCTCTGTGCAGGCCAGTCAACTTCTTCCACACCAATCTCGACAAACCATTCCTGTATGGACCTCGCTTTGTGCACAGGGGCATTGTCATGCTGAAACAGGAACAGGCCTTCCCTAAAATGTTGCGACAAAGTTGGAAGCACAGAATCGTCTAGAATGTAATTGTATGCTGTAGCATTAAGATTTCCCTTCACTGGAACTAAGGGGCCTAGCCCAAACCATGAAAAACAGCCCCAGAGCATTATTCCACCTCAACCAAACTTTACAGTTTGCAATATGCATTCGGACAGGTAGCGTTCTCCTGGCATCCGCCTAACACAGATTAGTCCGTCGGACTGTCAGATGGGGAAGTGTGATTCATCACTCCAGAGAACGCATTTCCACTGCTCCAGAGTCCAATGGCGGCGAGCTTTACACCACTCCAGCCGACGCTTGGCATTGCATAAGGGGGTGATCTTAGGCTTGTGTGTGGCTGCTCTGCCATGGAAACCCATTTCATGAAGCTCCTGACGAACAGTTATTGTGCTGACGTTGCTTCCAGAGGCAGTTTGGAACTTGGTAGTGAGTGTTGCAACCGAGGACAGACGATTTTTACACGCTAAGCGCTTCAGCACTTGGCGGTCCTGTTCTGTGAGCTTGTGTGGCCTACGACTTCCCGGTTGAGCCGTTGTTGCTCCTAGACGTTTACACTTCACAATAACAATGCTTATGGTTGACCGGGGCAGCTCTAGCAGGGCAGAAAATTTACGAACTGACTTGTTGGAAAGGTGGCATCCTATGACGGTGCCACGTTGAAAGTCCCTGAGCTCTTCAGTAAGACTATTCTACTGCCACTGTTTGTCTATGGAGATTGCATGGCTATGTGCTCGATTTTATACATCTGTCAGCAATGGGTGTGGCTGAAATAGCCAAATCTACTAATTTGAAGTTGTGTCCACATACTTTTGTGTATGTACATTTGAAGTTGGAAGTTTACATACACCTAGGTTGGAGTCATTAAAACTAGTTTTTCAACCACTCCACACATTTCTTGTTAACAAACTATAGTTTTGGCAAGTCGGTTAGGACGTCTACTTTGTGCATGACACAAGTAATTTTTCCAACAATTGTTTACAGACAGATTATTTAACTTATATTTCACTGTATCACAATTCCAGTGGGTCAGAAGTTTACATACACTAAGTTGACTGTGCCTTTAAACAGCTTGGAAAATTCCAGAAAATGATGTCATGGCTTTAAAAGCTTCTGATAGGCTAATTGACATAATTTGAGTCAATTGGAGGTGTACCTGTGGATGTATTTCAAGGCCTACCTTCAAACTCAGTGCCTCTTTGCTTGACATCATGGGAAAATCAAAAGAAATCAGCCAAGACCTCAGAAAAACAATTGTAGACCTCCACAAGTCTGGTTCATCCTTGGGAGCAATTTCCAAACGCCTGATGGTACCTCGTTCATCTGTACAAAAAATAGCACGCAAGTATAAACACCATGGGACCACGCAGCCGTCATACCGCTCTCTAAGGAGACGCCTTCTGTCTCCTAGAGATGAACGTACTTTGGTGCAAAAAGTGCAAATCAATCCCAGAACAACAGCAAAGGACCTTGTGAAGATGCTGGTAGAAACAGGTACAAAAGTATCTATATCCACAGTAAAACGAGTCCTATATCGACATAACCTGAAAGGCCTCTCTGCAAGGAAGAAGCCACTGCTCCAAAACCACCATAAAAAAGCCAGACTACGGTTTGCAACTGCACATGGGGACAAAGATCGTACTTTTTGGAGAAATGTCCTCTGGTCTGATGAAACAAAAATAGAACTGTTTGGCCATAATGACCATCGTTATGTTTGGAGGAAAAAGGGGATGGCTTGCAAGCCGAAGAACACCATCCCAACCGTGAAGCACGGGGGTGGCAGCATCATGCTGTGGTGGTGCTTTGCTGCAGGAGGGACTGGCGCACTTCACAAAATAGATGGCATCATGAGGAAGGAAAATGATGTGGATATATTGAAGCAACATCTCAAGACATCAGTCAGGAAGTTAAAGATTGGTCGCAAATGGGTCTTCCAAATGGTCAATGACCCCAAGCATACTTCAAAAGTTGTGGCAAAATGGCTTAAGGACAACAAAGTCAAGGTATTAGAGTGGCCATCACAAAGCCCTGACCTCAATCCTATAGAACATTTATGTGCAGAACTGAAAAAGCGTGTGTGAGCAAGGAGGCCTACAAACCTGACTCAGTTACACCAGCTCTGTCAGGAGGAATGGGCCATAATTCACCCAACTTATTGTGGGAAGCTTGTGGAAGGCTACCCAAAATGTTTGACTGAAGTTAAACAATTTAAAGGGAATGCTAAATCATTCTCTCTACTATTATTCTGACATTTCACATTCTTAAAATGAAGTGGTGATCTTAACTGACCTAAGACAGGGAATTTTTTGTAGGATTAAATGTCAGAAATGGTGAAAAACAGAGTTTAAATGTATTTGGCTAAGGTGTATGTAAACTTCCGACTTCAACTGTATATCACAGGAAATCCATGTTTTTTACTGCACTGGGCCTTTAACATGTTAATCTACCAATTTACTAGTCTGTCTGCCAGTTTCCCAAATGGCACCCTATTTAGTGCACTACTTTTATGGTACCATTTAGGAATAGGGTATGATTTGGGACAGTTTAAAAAGAGAACGGCAGGGACTGGGCTAAATCAATTTTTAGGCTTGTAGCGCTCGGCTATCATGTGCGACACACAGCAGGGTTATGTGTATATATAGCTTATGTAGTGCACATAAGGTGCGCCCACACACTCTGTATGATGTGCTGTTGTCTAGTTAATGGTTTGGCACCGTGCTGTGTGGAGTCCATTCTCTACACCCCTGCTGTTACTGCACCACTACAAGATGGATGGATGGGTAGATTACTAATCCCCCCCCAAGGGAGGTCCATTTGTCTTAATGGAGCTAAACACATTTGTCATAGAAAGTTTCTCTCTTCCGCGCTCTCTCTGTCTCTCGGGCGTGCTCTCTCCATCTCTGCGGCGCGCTCTCCATCTCTCTCCATCTCTCTCTCTGTCTCTCTCTCTATCTCTTTCTCTGTTAAAGCATTGATAAAATGTAACCTCTGTGTGTCTCTCTCTCTCTCTCTCTCTCTCTCTCTCTCTCTCTCTCTCTCTCTCTCTCTCTCTGTCTCTGTCTCTGTCTCTCTGTCTCTCTGTCTCTCTCTCTGTGTCTGGTCTCTCTCTCTGTTAAAGCATTGATAAAATGTAACCCTTCTCGTTCTCTACCCCTCTTTCTCATCCAGCATCGACAAGGTGTCCAAGGGTGGCGTCGCCGGTGCTGGTGATCCACGGCACGGAGGATGAGGTGATCGACTTCTCGCACGGCCTGGCCATGTACGAGCGCTGCCCGCGTGCCGTGGAGCCCCTGTGGGTGGAGGGCGCCGGGCACAACGACATCGAGCTCTATGCCCAGTACCTGGAGCGACTCAAGCAGTTCATCTCCATCGAGCTGCCCTCCTCCTGATCTCCCTTGGCCTCCTCCACTAAAACCTAGAGTGGGGCTGCGTATCAATAGTCTAAAATGGCTTCCTTGATATGGTTTTCTGTTCTTGATCTGTGCTGAAAAGTGGATTGGTGGAAATTTGATACCTGAAATCCACCATATTGGTTTTTACTTAGAAGTTGTTTTGTAGATCAGTGCAGATGATGGAGAGGAGGGGAGGAAGTGTTGCGATGCACCCCCCAGGGCTTAACCAGGTCAGGCTGAGCTGAGCCAGGCATCCCAGGCGCTCATATGTGGACAGGTCCCAGGTCTCTGCCAGGAGCTAGGGCCCGCTCAGTATTTGCACTTGCTCTTCAATCTGGATCTCGATTTGATTCTTCTCTCTCTCTCTCTCTCTCTCTCTCTCTCTCTCTCTCTCTCTCTCTCTCTCTCTCTCTCTCTCTCTCTCTCTCTCTCTCTCTCTCTCTCTCTCTCTCTCTCTCTCTCTCTCTCTCTCTCTCTCTCTCTCTCTCTCTCTCTCTCTCTCTCTCTCTCTCTCTCTCTCTCTCTCTCTCTCTCTCTCTCTCTCTCTCTCTCTCTCTCTCTCTCTCTCTCATATGCTCATTATTGATTGATTCTGTATTCTTTTATACCTGATGAAGAACAATCTGTTTTGCACCTCAGATACATGATTGATGTTCTTGCTTGTTTGTTTTTGTTTCAAATAGTTTTCTGTGTATTTTTTTTCTCTCCATTCAGGGTGAATTCAAACGAATGCACTTTTATTGTGCAGATATTTTCAGGTAATCATATTTGTTCTGATGTATGTTTTTTTAATTGTATGATCTTATTGGCATTCCATGATTTCTCTACACAGAGAAAAACCTTGTCCCTATCTTGTTTCAAGACCAGTGTGTGTGACCGTGTGAGAGAAAAACGTCATTACCCAGCCCACCCCTGGGTGTCTCACCTCTGTAGCAGTGCTCTTGTTAACTGGAGATCCTGTGGTAACTAGGGCCAGGTGTTTTTCCTCAACTTGGATTTTCCAGTGAGGAAAACCTCCTGACCATAATGATGACACTTTACCATGTATCAAATAAAAAACAAACCTACAATGTACTGTAATTTAACCTGTGTCCCAGGTCTGAATCAGTCCCTGACCTGGCGTTCTGGATTTGAACACCCCTATGCGGAACCCCAAATCAACCCCTAGCCAGTACTGTCTAGGCACCCCGTAGATCTGAAAGGAGCAGATTTAACAGTATTCTTGTTTTTTTGCCTTGCAGTTGGGTGGATTTTCTTACCATATTGCTTAGACCTATCCGTTCATTTCAGATCTAGAGATATGCCTTGTGCGTAGGAGTTGATTTGGGATTCAGCACCACTGTAGATGTTTTCTTCCGAAGTGATCCGTGAAGCCGTTTGTTTGTCTGTTCAAAATTAGGATTGTGTTTAACGTAAATGCTTTGGGTTGCTGTTTGGCAGTATGTACCTGTTCGTTTCATTTCAACACTACAAATAAAGCCTTATGTCTGTGGACATTTCACCCTAACATTCCTGTCGACTCGAGTTGGGGCGTCTCATGGTCTGCAGGGGTACTGACTGCTGCTATCGGTTCGGTTGGAGGAATCTACCAATCACTGTGAAAACGATTTTTTGGGGTAATACTGAACAAAAAGGTACTTCACCAAATGCAATCTCAATGAGTCTTCACATGTAGATGAGATATTTGTGAGCCATCTCACCCCCATTTGCAGATTCTGGCTTCTGGCTGTAACCCTTTGCCTGGGGGGGGGGGGATGCCCCCCTAACAGAGACCCCCCTTCCCTACTCCCCATCTCGTTTCACTCCAAAGAACTCTGCAAGTGTCACCAAGACAACAACGTTTTGGAAGAAACACTGCATGCAAACTTTTCAAAAAGGACATTTTGAGTGTAGGAAGAGAAGTGAAGAAGGTTGGAGGTATTCTGCAAATGTTCTCAGCTGTAAAAAGAAAAAGAGAAGCACTACACCGAGAAACGTAGTGTCCTTTTCCAAGGAGGAGGTGTATTTGAAGGATATGTGCGTAGCAACTTGTGATTAACGTTTTGACTGATCAGTGTATTGCCGTGAGGTGATGGCTGTATTTTGCGGTCGTGGTTGGGTTTTCCTGTGATGAATGGAAGAGTCTAGTGTTTTCTCATCATAGCTTACTAAGGGGCCTATGTTTTGACACAACGAGCCCTTTAACTTAACATCTAGTTTTTTTCTGCTTCTCTTTTTAAAGAACGAAAAAACCTGCTTTAGTTCCATTTATTGTTTTGTTACTGACATTTTTACAAAGTTTTTTTCCAGTAAATGTTGATAGATTTACACTGTCTCTCTAATGCTGGTTTGTAAGATAACCTAATGTAATCTATCTATATCTTCTCTATACATATTATAAAACATTGATTTAAGGGCTTTTCTAGCCTACTTGATTTTAACACTGGAGTCACAGTATGCAAATCTAATGCAGAAAAAAATGAGTGGGTACAGACATTTGTTATTAGTGTTAAACTGACAAAGAAAAAGCCTTGTGTGCCGTGCTACAGATTGTCATTCATGTTGGCTGTGTTGCTTTCAGGCGACACTGGATGTTTTAATGCTTAATGGAATAAAGGATGCATGGAATTACGTAAAATTGTCTGTTCTATTGTTTTTAAACCTGTTATCTCGGTCTTCTACTGTGCTGAATGATTTCCTGTCAATGTTCTAGCATCCATGAAAGATAATTTTAATTATTTGACCTTTATTTTACAGTTGAGTAAATTAGGGAAGCAGGTGCTTCCACACAGGTGTGGTTCCTGAGTTAATTAAGCAATTAACATCCCATCATGTTTAGGGTTACGTATAAAAATGCCCAGTTGCTCATTATTTTGGCTACCATGGCTAGAAGAGATCTGTGACTTTGAAAGCGGGGTCTCAAAGGAGCTTAGGGGGTTTAAAGGGTGTGCGTGTGTCACCAGATCTCAACCCAATTGAACACTTATGGGGTGCAACTCAATATTAGGAAGGTCTTAATGTTTTGTACACTCAGTGTATAAGTTCAACATTGAAGACATGTTCAACCCAAGGTCTAATGAAGAAGAGCTAATGGAGGTAGGCTGGAAACATGGAGGGGGACATTTTCATGGTGGCAAAAAGCATCGATCTATGCAAAAAAAGAAATCCAGAAAACCTCTTCTGGCAACATGATTTACTTTTAAACTTCAACGATGTGCCATAAGGAGGTGACTAGTCATCTGTTGCTCAGTTTACTAAACTCGTTGAATAATCGCCTCCGTGGTAGTCTGGGATAGTAGGCTTTATACACGACATGGCCAAAAGTATGTGGACCCTTACTTGTCGAACATCTCATAACAAAATTAATATGGAGTTGGTCCCCCCTTTGCTGCTATAACAGCCTCCACTCTTCTGGGAAGGCTTTCCACTAGAAGTTGGAACATTGCTGTGGGGATTTGCTTCCATTCAGCCACAAGCATTAGTGAGGTCGGGCGCTGATTTTGGGCGATTAAGCCTGGCTCGCAGTCGGCGTTCCAATTCATCCCAAAGGTGTTCGATGGGGTTGAGGTCAGGGCTCTGTGCAGGCCAGTCAAGTTCTTCCACACCGATCTCGACAAACCATTTCTGTATGGACCTCGCTTTGTGCACGGGGGCATTGTCATGCTGAAACAGGAAAGGCCTTCCTCAAACTGTTTCCACAAAGTTGGAAGCACAGAATCGTCTAGAATGTAATTGTATGCTGTATCATTAAGATTTCCCCTAGCCCGAACCATGAAAAACAGCCCCAGAGCATTATTCCTCCTCCACCAAACGTTACAGTTTGTACTATGTATTGGGGCAGGTAGCGTTCTCCTGGCATCCGCCAAACCCAGATTTGTCCGTCAGACTGCCAGATGGTGAAGCGTGATTCATCACTCCAGAGAACATGTTTCCACTGCTCCAATGGCGGCGAGCTTGGCACTCCAGCCGACGCTTGGCATTGCGCATGGTGATCTTAGGCTTGTGTGCTGCTGCTCGGCCATGGAAACCCATTTCATGAAGCTCCCGACGAACAGTTCTTGTTGCTCCTAGACCTTTCCACTTAACAATAATAGCACTTACAGTTGACCGGGGCAGCTCTAGCAGGCCAGAAATTTGACGAACTGACTGGTTGGAAAGGTGGCATCCTATGACGGTGCACGTTGAAAGTCACTGAGCTCTTCAGTAAGGCTCTTCAGTGAACCCTAATTGCTCCTGTAAGTCGCTCTGGTTAAGAGCATCTACTAAAATGACTTAACATTTTAAATATAGGTTACTGTATGTTATAGGCAATACTCTTTCACAGTGTTAAGGAAATCACTATAGTCCAGGGATGGCGAGGAAAACTTGAAGCCTCTTCTGTGTGAGAGTATAGGAGCAGCGTGAATAGTGAGAGCGAGTGTACACTGGCCAGCTGCCAGGCTTAGGGGCTCCAGGCGTGGAAGGGAAGGAGGGGTTAGGGGGGAGAGGGAGGTGAGCCAGCAACCTGTTTTACATGTCTGTGTGTCTGCCTGGAGGCTGGGAGCTGTGGTCTGGTGCAGTGTACCAACAAAGATATGTGTTATTGAGGCGTTTACCTGATATGACTGTTGCCATCTGGGGTCTGAAGCCTTACGTAGTAGCCTACTATACAGTGCATATGAAGGATTGGTCCTTTGAGCCGAATAGCAGTGTTTTCCTCTAATTGAAGAGGCAGCAAGATTAGTATGACTATGTTGAGGCTACATACAGAGTATCTTATTTTTTGTTCAAAAGTATCTTATTTTTGTGATGTTGTGGCAGCAAGCACGATTGAAAGTTTGATTGTCTTCTAACATTACAAGAACGACGAGTGAGTTTTCATATGAAAGTCCCAAGATGTGAGAATTCACCGTAGAAAGTCAGGAATTCATTACATTTGCATTGGTGATGATGATCAAGCACGTTGACACTTGATCTGAGAAAACACTAGCAATCCATTGGAACCAAGCACTGCAACAACTACTCTCCCGACGTCCCGACTCATGGAAACCTTTGGACAAGGGCATTTGTTTTTGTTTAGTTTATTTATCTGAATACACATATGGGTAATTCCACGGTAACAGAGTGATGCTGAGACTCTGATTTTTCACTTTAAAATGTATGCCGAACAAAAACCAATGATTGTAAAGAACGATGCAAATGCAAAGTTTGGTAACAGAATGATGGCACCAACAGCACAAACTGTCATTCTCTCACCAAACTTTGCATCTGCACTGCTCTACGAGTAAATGTGTTTTTGTAAAATGTTCAGTCTAAGTTGTTAAAAGTCATCCTTGTGCATAGAGTTGTATGGTTTGTTTAACTTTGCAATCATTGGTTTTTGTTTGGCATGCATTTTAAAGTTAAAAATCGGAGTCTCAGCATCACTCTGTTTCCGTGGAATTACCCATATCTAAAGACAAGCTTTGTAGCTGCAGTGATCAATTGAAATGTCCCTACTACTACTATAGTAGTACTGCTCTCTCTCTCTCTCTCTCTCTCTATTCCCTTTCTATTGCTATACCATCCCCAAACAAAAGTAGCAGCAGCACTTTACACAAGCAATGGTGAGGCTCTCACTTTGCCCTGTGTATAAATGTAGGATTAAACAAACAGATGCTATAACTGCATGCTAATTGAGCAATGGAATGAGGTAGTTTCATCATTGAGCTAGAGAGAGTAGGCATGTAAGATGTACAACCATTTTCATTACATTTCTTTAAGTTAAATGTAATCATCCCATGCAGATTTTACTGTGCAAGTCTTAGGATCAATTTATCATCCCCACATTGGAACTTTAATCTTAATAGGGCCAAACACAAAACTGACCTAAGACCAGTGTCTAGGAGCAAGGTCATCCTGCATTTGAGTTCATTTCTCTTAGAGGTCACGGGCTGGTCACATCCGTCTTGTACTGTACATGACGTGTGGGACGTGGAAATGGTCTGGATGTGTGGTAGGCTGATTAAGGTTCCCGTGAACCTTTTTTCCTGGTGCAAGACAATGAACCTGACTGGCTGTTTCCTCAGACCATCTTTCCTACTGGGAATTCTGCAATTCCCACACTCAGCTGGACAGAACACACATTACGCACACTTCCCTGTACACACAGACGCAAAGACATACACACTCACCTCCTGAGAGATTTACAGACACACACTTTCCACATACGTGCTCACACACACTCCCTGATTCACACACACATCCTGAAACAGACAAACCACAGCCCACCAAATCCCATGGGCATCCTCAACTAATAATGTGATGTCAAGCCTGAGCAGTGAGTTGTCCACTACCCTCAAGTCAAGTTTTATCTTCAGGGGAAATGTTATAGGCTTTCAGCCTGAGCATGTTACTCACCTTCATAGATCACCTTCATAGAAGAGTGAGTCTAATGATTAAACTGTAATGCTTGGGTTTCCTTTTGTTTTAGAAATCGAACATCTTTTTTTAGACATCCTATTGATTTATCTTATCTGTTTCTTTGAGTTTCTGCCGATTACCCTGAAACTTCTGAAGCAACATCGACCTAAGGTAGTGCACCAGCCAGCTTCCTGAGGAGATATTGATGAGAAGATGGAGATGGATTGGCCACACCCTCTGAATGGCCCCTTCCATCACCACCAGGCAAGCTCTGTCCTGGAACCCACAAGGGAAACGGAACAGAGGACGCCCACGCAACTCTGTAGGTGGGAGCTTGAGGCAAGAGAGAAGCCTCGAGGCTGGAGAGGTACTTACTTTGTACCTAATCCTCTTTGTTTCTTTGTGGAACATAAGGCTTCCACGAGACAGAACCACTGCTGCCGATATTCTTCCTTTTTGGAGATTGTGTTCCATGACAGACCACAGTATTTAATCTCCTTCTCCACTCTTCTTTTTCAGGTTTCCTTTTAGGCTGGAGAAAACTACCCGAAAAAGAGTGGGATTAGGGTTGCCAAATTCCAGTAACTTTCCCCAAATTCCCAGATGTTCCAGAAATCCCAGTTGGAAGATAAGCAGGAAATCCGGAATCCTCTAACCAGAATTTCTATAAAACCTAGGAATTTGTGAAAATTACATACATTATGCAACCCTACGCGGGATGGAGAGGAGTCATCGATGGAGTGATGAGCCTGTAAAGTAACTTAAATGTTCTTCCACTGTGTTGTATGTGCAGTAGTCAGATTTTTCCCAATAGCCTTATTTTAGCTTGTGGATTTAAATCCTATAACATATTGTTGATGTGGACAGTCTTTCCTAATGTCTTTAGTTATAACTCTACATACCAGCACGTGCTCTAGCGTACCTACCGAGAAACACGTTGGAAAAACTCAACTCTATCAATGAACAATGAGTGGTTCTTCCGCCTTGAAGTAGTTGTTCCATTGGTGTGAATGACAGTGACACAAAGGTATATTCAAAGCATGCATGTCTCACTGCTAAGCCATTCGTCTCTGCTCTCTTTCACTATGTCTTGCTTTCCTCTCTCTTATCTCACCCTTTCTCTCTCTCCTCTCTTTCCCTGTCTCACCCCTCCCTCTCTGTCTTCCCCTCCCCATTCTCTCTCTTTGTTGCAGCATTGATAACGTTTTCAGCCTTCCTTATCCTAATTCCTTACAATTCTGAAGATGGACCGCTACTGTCACACACACACACACACACACACACACACACACACACACACACACACACACACACACACATACCCCATGTCTCAGTGGAAGGAGGTCATTGTAGAGGAAGTGGAAGCCCTCTCCTGGAACAGGCCTCACACTGGTGTTCCTGATAATTGTGGAACAGGTATCACACTGAGGGAGTTCCTGATAATTGTGGAACAGGAGGTCCCTGTCTGACATGTACTCCAAAAATGCACTCACTGACTCAGTCCTTCTCTATAACAACACAACATACTGCCAGAGGAGGGGGGTGGAAGGGGGGAAGGAGAGGGAGGAAGGGGTGGAAGGAGGGAAGGAAATGTGGTGGAAGGAGGGAAGAGGAGGTGGTGGAAGGAGGGAAGAGGAGGTGGTGGAAGGAGGGAAGAGGAGGTGGTGGAAGGAGGGAAGAGGAGGTGGTGGAAGGAGGGAAGAGGAGGTGGTGGAAGGAGGGAAGAGGAGGTGGTGGAAGGAGGGAAGAGGAGGTGGTGGAAGGAGGGAAGAGGAGGTGGTGGAAGGAGGGAAGAGGAGGTGGTGGAAGGAGGGAAGAGGAGGTGGTGGAAGGAGGGAAGAGGAGGTGGAAGGAGGGAAGAGGAGGTGGTGGAAGGAGGGAAGAGGAGGTAGTGGAAGAAGGGAATGAGGGAAGGAGAGGGAGGAGGGCGGTGGAAGGGAGAGGGGACACAGGGACCAGTGTTCCCTTGTAGTTCCTCTCTATCAGTAGCCTAAAGTAACTCTCTCTCGCTCTCTCACACACACAAACACACACATGAGGTGGTCAAAGTTGTGCAAATTGAGAGATGACATGGTGTTTTTTCTGTTATATATCTTTCCTTTGGATTGGCCATTTTCGACACAATCTTGAGTGAAGAGTTATAATTGGACATACATTGACAGGTGGGTTAGTATTATTTATGTTTGCAGCTTTATTTTTAGGCTATTGGTTTATTTTTTACTGTTTTAACAGTAGGCTACCCATGCTGTATACACGTTATGCAAGTAACATCTTGGCCTTTTTGGGACGCTCTTTGACAACTGGCAGGTGTGCGTGCGCCAGTGGCGGGAGAGCCGCATAGTCCAGTAACTAGAAACCCTGGTCTAGTTGAACACCTGCATAGATAACATTCTGACACTGTAAATGCCTGGTGCTCAGCCCAGCCATGTGCACTCAAATGTCCTCTCACAACGACACAGGGAGAGAGCGAGGAGGAGGAGAGGGAGATCTTTACCTTTCTCCTATTAGCCGGTGCGAGTGAAAGCCAACATTTCAGGGAGGATAATCCGTCTCCACAAACAACAAGGAGGCTAGGCCAAATCTGTGCGCCGTATTTAAAGAGGACCTCTGACTGTGTGGAAATTACATTACTATAGTCTACTTCTGGATTGCGATAGTAGGCCTATTATGCATATATATATATATATATATATTTTATGCATCGTTGTCTATACTGCGATACAGTATCTTCAGGCGAAGCGGGGAGCTGTCTAGCAGTGAGGAGCTAGATTTTATGCAAAGCGACTTTTTGGCATGCATGGCATTTTACACTTAATTAACTCGGAGCATGTTCACGGTGCCACAGTGTCCCGGTATTAGGTAAACATGACGGGGAGGGCTGCCAAACGCCGGTGATAATTCCTCCAGCACTGTCCCTTGTTCTTGCTCTGAAGTTAGTGCTACTGTCACACACACACAGCGCTCTTTAGCTCTGGCGGGTTTCACTTTATTCACAGTTATTGATCAGGCAACGTTTCATAATCAACTGATTGAAAGTAGTTATATAGTTCATAGTCTATTCATAACTCTGTTTATAGCCTTGATCATTTAAACGGGAAACAGGCTAATTATTCAGTAGTGTTTAGCCTACTCATCCACCTCAGCCGTCCTATCTCGAAATATCCACCGCCTGTGTACAGTTTCATGGCTCAAATTCCATTTAACAGCGGCCCCTACGGATGAATACTGGGAAATATTTCCCAGTAGGCCTATTCATCCTGATAGCAGCTGTTTATAGGGCTAGGACAGCTCCAATGAGGTGGTCTTTCTGTAGCCTAAGGCTATGGCAGTACTCAGCGGGGATTTCTGAAGGCTAACTGGCCGGCTATCCAGACCTGATCCAGACTAACCTTTTTTTTGATTGACAGGTGGTTTTGATTTAAGCAGTGCCTAACCAGAAAGAGGTATGTTAACTTTGATATTGTCTATAGGCCTATGGAGGCCATATGTATGGGAAGCAGGAAGTTTCCGTTTGAAGGACTGATGTAGGTGCAAGCCTAATAGCCTACACTCTTAGAAAAAAAGGTTCTGGATAGAACATCCCCACAATTGTATTGCTTGCTTCATAAATGGCACAGCTAAAGGTTCAATATGGAACACTTTTGTAGGGTTCTTTGATTAGAACCCCAGGGTTTCTTTTTCACTGAACCAAAATTGGTTCCAAATAGAGTCCTTGGGTTCCATATAGCAGCCTGGTCTCATAGACTAGACTTAACATAGTAAATGTTAATCCTGAGCACTCAAATTAGTATGATATGTTACTTTTGGTATGGTTACATAAGACAGAAGGTTACTTAAAGAAAAGGAGGGTGGTTAGGGTTAGGGGAAGGGTTAGTTAAAAGGGTTAAAGTTAGGGTTAGGGGAAGGGTTAGCTAACATGCTAAGTATACTGAACAACTATATAAACGCAACATGTAAGGTGTTGGTCCCATGTTTCATGAGCTGAAATAAAATATCCCAGAAATGTTTAATATGCACAAAAAGCTTATTTGTCTAAAATGTTGTGCACACATTTGTTTACATCCCTGTTAGTGAGCATTTCTCCTTTGCCAAGATAATCCATCCACCTGACAGGTGTGGCATATCAAGAAGCTGATAAAACAGCATGATCATTACACAGGTGCACCTTGTGCTGGGGACAATAAAAGGTCACTCTAAAATGTGCAGTTTTGTCACACAACACAATGCCACAGATGTCTCAAGTTTTGAGGGAGCATGCAATTGGCATGCTGACTGCAGGAATGTCCACCAGAGCTGTTGCCAGAGAATGTAATGTTCATTTCTCTACCATAAGCCGCCTCCAAGGTTGTTTTAGAGAATTTGGCAGTACATCCAACCTGCCTCACAACTGCAGACCACATGTATGGCGAGCGGTTTGCTGATGTCAATGTTGTGAACAGAGTGACCAATGGTGGCGGTGGGGTTATGGTATGGGCAGGCATAAGTTATGGACAACGAACACAATTGCATTTTATTGATCGCAATTTGAATGCACAGAGATACCGTGACGAGATCCTGAGGCCCATTGTCGTGCCATTCATCCGCCGACATCGCCTCATGTTTCAGCATGATAATCGCAAGGATCTGTACACAATTCCTGGAAGCTGAAAATGTTTCAGTTCTTCCATGGCCTGCTTACTCACCAGACATGTCACCCATTGAGCATGTTTGGGATGCTCTGGATTGACGTGTACGACAGCGTGTTCCAGTTCCCGCCAATATCCAGCAACTTCACACAGCCTTTGAAGAGGAGTGGGACAACATTCCACAGGCCACAATCAACAGCCTTATCAACTCTATGCAAAGGAGTTAGTTGTGTCTCGCTGCATGAGGCAAATGGTGGTCACACCAGATACTGACTGGTTTTTCTGATCCACGCCCCTACCTTTTTCTTTAAGGTATCTGTGACTAACATATGCGTATCTGTATTCCCAGTCATGTGAAATCCATCGATTAGGGCCTAATACATTTATTTAAATTGACTGATTTCCTTATATGAACTGTAACTCTGTAAAATCTTTGAAATTTTTGCATGTTGCGTTTATATTTTTGTTCAGTATAGTTACAAAGTAGCTAAAAAGTAGTAAGTAGTTGAATGATTGCTAATTAGCTAAAATGCAAACGTTTTCCATGGGTTGCTAGACTTTCGCAAATGTCTAGCAACCCAAAGGTTGTGTGTTCGAATCTCATCACAGAAAACGTTTGTATCTTAGCTAATTAGCAACTTTTCAACTACTTACTACTTTTTAGCTACTTTGCAATTACTTAGCATGTTAGCTAACCCTTCCTCTAACCTTAACCCTTTTAGCTAACCTGTCCCCATAACCCTAACCTTAACCCTTTAACCTAACTCCTAATCTTAACCCTAACCTTAACCCTAACCCTTAGCCTAGCTAACGTTAGCATTAGCCACAACAAATTGGAATTCGTAATACTTTTTGGATTTTCGTAACATATTGTATGTTTTGCAAATTCGTAACATATCATAGGAATTGTATTTTGTAACATATCATACGAAATGGATGATGGACATCCACAAATTAATACATACCATACGAAACATAAAATATCATACTAAATGCAGTGTCTCGGATTGATGTACAGAATAATACGAAATGCTCTGAGACCAGGTTGTGACCAACCATTTTCCCCTTAAGTAACCATTTGTCTTATGTAACCATACCAAACATATCACCCTAAATGGAGCATCTCGTATTTGCGTACATAATAATACGAAATGCTCTGAGACCAGGTTACAAGGGGTGCCATATATGAAGCTAGCAGCACCCTTGTTGGTTCTATCCAGAACCTTTTTTTCTAAGAGTGTAAACAATCTAGCCTACTCTACAAGAGAAATCTATGTTTCAAAGTTCAATTTCATGGTTTCAACCTCCTCAAGCATAGCAGGACAGTTACGAAACTCCTCGTGTTCGACCTGTAGGCTAATGTACAGACAGGAACAAGAGCGAGAGAGATGCCTTTATTCTTTTGGAACTTTTGTCAGTTTAATGTTTACTGTTAATTTGTTATTGTTTATTTCACTTTTGTTTATTATCTATTTAACTTGCTTTGGCAATGTAAACATGTGTTTCCAATGCCAATAAAGCCCCTTGAATTGAATTAATAATAATATAATATGCCATTTAGCAGACGCTTTTATCCAAAGCGACTTACAGTCATGTGCGCATACATTTTTACGTATGGGTGGTCTCGGGGATCGAACCCACTACCCTGGCGTTACAAGCGCCATGCTCTACCAATTGAGCTACAGAGATGGGAAGGGTGATAGGGAGAGAAAGAAAGGTGGAGAGGAATGCATAGAGATGGAGAGAGAGAGATGGGTGGGTGGGTAGTGAGAAAGATGGGTGGGTGGGTGGGTGGGTGGGTGGGTAGTGTGAACAGTGGCGGCTGGTGAAAAATATTCTCGGTGGGGCTGTGCCATACTTTTTTTTTCCTGTAACCATCGCGATATATTTTAACACAAACTGCAGGACAGCAGTGCTCAGTGAAACATTCAGTAATTATTTAATGCCAATATTAAAAAGTTGAGGCATTCTTACACAAAAACATATTACACAAACCCAAGCCTTTCATTTGCATTTAAAGTGAACTTTTCACCATTGGTAGTAAACAGGCAACGCAACAGGCATGCTGTCAGAACAGAGTGGAAAGTGGACAATAACATGAAATTATTATAAAGTTTATAGGAAATCTTACACTGTATAAAAGGATGTATAATATAGAAATGGATATCAAGTGGATGAACTCAAACCTTTGACTGGAAGAATAGCATACAGTATTTTATGATCATACTAAATGTGACTAATTGTTAATGTGCTCCAGAACTGCAACAATTAATTGATACAAAACAACATATATACAGTAATATTAGCAAAGACACTATTAAGACTTTCTAGAGTACCATATATAACTGGATTTTTTATGCTAAGGTCAACTATATACAAAGAAACATGCGGCCAGAGCTGCTCTGTGTGTGTGTGTCTGTCATCTTATTTGTACAGGAATTTTGCCCGTCTGTCCTTCTGAGTGGCAAACCTCTCAATGACCCTTTGATTAAAGTCAGGAATGTCCCTGACAAGTTTCTTCTCCATGGAGAGCATGGCCAGAGCGTTCAGGCGATCCTGTGTCATGCTGTTTCTCAGGAAGGTCTTGATCCTTTTCAGTGTAGAGAAGCACCTTTCTGACTCAGCAGTTGTCATGGGTGTGGTGATGAGGATCTTGAGGAGGCTGGCAGTCTCTGTGAAAGTGCTCTGAAGGTTGTTCTCCATGAAGAACTGGTACAGGGGCACTGCACCACTACAAGCCTTGAACTCACTGTTCTCATAGATGAGGGACAGTTCGGTTTTGAGCTTGGCCTTGTTCAACATGGGGTACGCCTCCACGGTTGTTTCAAGCGCTGTATCGGGGAACTTCACACTTTGTTGTGGGAACAACTCTCCGTGCAATAGTGTTGCGCTGATGAGGTGCTGGGTGAAGGAGAACCTCTCTTTGGCATGACTCAGGATGGTATCACATACCTGTAAAAGATACATCATCAGCTTTAATTTGCAATTAAGCTATTTTGATGCAAGTGATACTGACTGACACATGCCTATGTCCAACTCAAGTATATGATTACCAAGGTGCTGATTGTTCAGGGTTTTGGCTACATACTACCAGGCCTGAAAAAAGTTCTAGGGGGAAACACTGACAATTACATCACAACTTACCTCTATAGCCAACCTCTGTTGTTCTCCTGGTCCCAGCATCCTCCGTCGCTTGATGGGCTGTTGCTGCTCGTCAGATGCGCTGTCCCCACACAAAGAGGGAATTGAGGCCCTGGGTCCAAAAAATAAAGTTTAATTTGATAACTTGCAATCAGACTTCTTAACTCACTGTAATTCCCCCTCAACACACAACCAGTGACTTTTATATATATATATTATATATATATATATATATATATATATATATATATATATATATATATATATATATATATATATATATAGACAGACAGACAGACAGACAGACAGACAGATAGTGTGTATATACACACAAACTATGTCTAGTAACTGCTTTTAACCTGTGATGTACATAATTAACTGATGTTATTACGTTTTAAAGCCTTTTTCTATTACATTTGTGAGAGGGATGCAACATCATTTTGTTCTGCTGTGCACTTAGCAATAAAGTTAATCTTCAATAACAACTAGGCCTCTTCTAGAAATTGACCTGGTGGACACCTGAATAATTATTACAAACTGTGTAGTACTTTCCTGCATTATTATCAACGTCTGATTGTGTCTTCTCTTTCCTTTTAAAATACTAAAACAAATATAATTGTGACGGCTCTATGATAATCACTCACTTTGATGACCAGACACATTTAGGCTTTTAAACTGTTGTAAGTGAACTATTCATCTTTCTAACAACATCTTTATCAGCCAATAGTAAATATAGTTATTTACCTGATTGTTAGCATGCTGTCTGTGAACCTCTGGACAAGTGCTTTAATGAAGACAGGGTCGATGTTCCTCTTCTGCAGCTGGCTGAAAAGCATGTCCACATTTGGCATGATCTTGTGGAACAGTGCCAGGAAAAAACAGAAAGCCTCGTCTTCGAGCATCCTCACAAAGCCCCCCGCCTCTCTGACAGTCGGGGCATCAAAGTTCCCAGAGTCTCTGATGGTCTGGAAACACGTTAGGAGGTCATCCCTGTACTCGTACACAGTGTTTACAGCGCGACTGTGGAAGTTCCACCGTGTTGTAGAGGCTCTGGGGAGTCTATGCGCAACCACTTCGTCAAGCACGGTGGTTCGCTTGGGAGACCTGGAGAAGAAAGCAGAAAATCCTGCAAGGTCGGAAAAGAAAGTGCCGATCCTGGGGATGCGTGAAGTAGCCTGCTGCATGATGAGGTTCAGCTGATGTGCATAGCAGTGGACGTAGTGCGCATTTTCGTACACATCCACTATTTTACGCTGCACTCCGCCGGTGGCTCCCCTCATCACACTTGCTCCGTCGTAAGCCTGGGCAATAAGTTTGGCCTTTTGTCCATGTGAGAGTATGGTGCTGAGCCTCTCCAGCAGCGCTGTAGCGATGGTGTCGGCGGTTGCGTTCTCGATCAAAATGAACTCGAAAAAACGCTCTTGGACGTTACTTTTAGCATCGATGTAGCGTATCACAAGCACCAACTGGCAGTGGGTGGAAACGTCAGTCGTCTCGTCAGCTTGAATGGCGATAAAATCAGCACTCTTTACTTCCTCCAGGATGTAATCCTTAAGCACTGACAGCATACAGTCCAACAGCTCGTTCTGTATCGTCTTTGACGTGCCCTTAAAAACGGTAGCTGTCTTCAGGTGCTCCTCCAGCACACTGTCGAGGGAGGCAACAAAATCCACTAAGCCCCGGAAAATGCCGGGGTTGTCCGAGGAGTCAGTCTCCTCGTGCCCACGCAAGGCCAACTCAAAAGCCCCACAGAACTTCACACAATCGATAATTTTGGATAGAATGTGCCTGTTTTTATCCACCTCCTCATTGTGTTTCCTCACCGCAATCCTGTGGCCGTCATCCAGCTGCGTAGCAATGTTCACCCTTCCTAATACAGCTAGCTTTACAGAGTTGTCCATGTGTGCCCTGGTGTTCTCATGTTTCTTTACCTTCTCTGACAGGTGCTTCATATCCCTCACTCCGGTACCTGTCCATGCTGAATCTGACCCCGTCGTTTTAAAAAGCAAGCACGGAAAGCAAAATAAAGCATTAGCATCAGTGCACCCAGCTAGCCAAGCCTTCCTGGTGTACCAGCTACGGGAGAAGCCGCACATATACTGCTTCCCTTTCTCGCTAGCCTGCTGTCTGATTGAGAGGTCAGGTTGATCTGGGCCCAGCTCTTTCACCCGAACTTTCTCTGACAAAGTTCTCCTCTCAAACGGATCTTGGAGGAGAGATTTCACCGAGTTAGGGTTGGGTCTTGGAGGAGTAACGTTTGCGCTCGCCATTGTCGTCTAGTAAAAATGGCGCCACTGGAGCCCGGTCCTTATTTTATCAGGGGCGAGCTTGGGGCGATAAAATAATCGCCCTCCTTGGATTCGATTTAAGATCGCTGATTGGCTACATTTTATGTCATACATTCATATCTTAAATTAGCAATTGGCTTAACTGCTACGTAGACCCGCCTCCTCGGGGCACTTTCTGTATCGCCCAGAGCTGACGAGGCGTTTGACAGGCAGAGGAAAGGTTGCGAATATGATTTTCTATCATATCTTACACATATTACTGTGTGCATTCCATATTTCAAACACACAAATATTGACATACTGATGTTTTTATTATTATTATTATTATTTTTATTTATTTTTTATTTTATTTTTTAAAATAATTTTATTTAAGGGGGCGGCGCCCTAGCGCCCTCTATCGGCCAGCCGCCACTGAGTGTGAAAGATGGGTGGGTGGGTGGGTGGGTGGGTAGGTGGGTAGTAAGAAAGAGTAAGTAAGTAAGAAAGAGGCTTGCGTCAATGGAATGATAGAAATGGCTTAGAAATGAACGAGTCCAATGAGTGCGCTGTGGGCGTGTCCTCCTGCCTCTGCTGGTGTAAACAGCATGTTCAGAAGCGCCAGGCTCGCGCGGAGAGGAGATGAGTGTATAAATATCAGAGCGCCTCTTCTCTCCGCTATACCAGACCTGACACATGAACTCATTGTCCCTGTCACATCTCCTGTGTGTCCTCACCAAGACCGCACTTCCCAAAGGAGTCGACTAGACAACGGTTGGCTTATGCTACAGGTTGGTGCGTCTCTCGATCTCCGTGGAGTTTATAGGCAACTACTAAATATTTTGGGGATTTTAAAACAACTCCAGAACGCTGCGCGCCTCTCTTTTGCTCTTCGCTCCGCTCTTACTCGGGTGTCAAAGACAAAGCCACCGGTGTATCGGTAGTCTAGCCTGCTAATAGGAATAAAACAGACTGTTTTGGGTCGTTGTGGACTGTACAGCCTACAGAAAGAAGCGGCCAGTGCCAGCTGTGGCTGTAAGGACCAGAGGTGTTTGTTTTCAAGGTGCGCCTTTTTGCGGTTCGTTCGAGCTCATCTCCTCCCGGTGTCATTGATCAGTGTCAAAACAAATCGGTCTGCTCGTGCCATTAGCTTTTAAACAAATATATTTGTATCCCTATATGTAATTAATGCAATTTACACAATGCCATCCTTATAGACTTTGACCGTGTATGACAGCAATACTGGTACCGTATCCGTGCATAGACGACTTTATCATGTGCCAACACGTTTCACCGCGAAAGCAAGCACAACTCGCGCAAGTGGTAGCATTGTTAAAATCACAAATTCTATTTATAGGGCTGTTTCGTGCATGATGTTGTATAATATGATACTGTGCAGCAAGGGTAGCCTATGTTGTGTATATTCACGCGCTCCGTTCGCATGTGCTACTGTCTCTTGCGCTTGCTTCTCGTAACGTGCGCGCCCGGAATCGCTGCTAGGAGGCATCAAGTGCACAGTCATCAGGTATGTGTTTTTTATATTCTTCCTACATTGCGTGATTTTCAACATGTCTATATATTATTCAAGTTGTATTATATGGTTTGCCTATAGTATTAGTGTTTTTCAGATTGATGCGCCCATATAGGAACCTATAGCTAATCGGTGATTTAATTGAACTCAGCCAGTATAGGGAGGTAAGAGCAGCGTTAGTTTAGTTTATACTAGCCTATGTAGCCTATATGTTAATTCATTATCAGGATATGTGGAATGAGTGATGAGCATGTGACAATTCAGGTTTGACTGATGCTGTAAGAGAATATTGATGATGAATGTAAGACATGCTTAGAATATGACAACATTTGAGCTTCGGCTGTTTAATAAGTGAATGGATTTCCTGCTGTAATTGAAGTCTTTAGAGGGCTTAGTGGTCAGTCAATAAGCAGTGTGTGTATGTGTGTGTGTCAGATTTAAGAATGGGAAAACGTTAACCCTGTACTGCCCCCCCCCCCCCCTTCTTTCAGTCGCTCTTGTAAAATATGCATAGCTAGCAGAGATGATGATGATGATGATGATGGTGGTATCAAATCTCAGGAAAGGAATGACTAAGACCGGATTTCAAGGACATAATTGACAAGAGCCCTGCATAAGAGAGAGAGGAGCGAGAGAGAGAGCAGTGAGAACAGCGAGAGAGAGACAGAGAGAGAGGGAGAGATGTTTAGAAGCAACAGAGGTCCACATTAGAGCCACAGAACAGGGATTGAAGTAGGAACACCTATTGGAACCATGTAATCAGTGCTGGGAATCTCAAAGCATCTCAGAGAAACAGCTACCTGTGTTTGACTGACAGCTAGAGATTTACAAACTAATTGGTATATTCAGAATCTACTCTGGTTTTCCACACATAACCCATAACTGAGGAGAGGAGAGGAGAGGAGAGGAGAGAGGACAAGAGAGGAGAGGAGGAGAAAGGACAGATGAAGAGAGGAGAGGAGAAAGGACAGATGAAGAGAGGAGAGGAGAGAAGGAGAAAGGACAGATAAAGAGAAGAGAGGAGAGAAGAAGAGAGGGAAGTACCCAGAGTCTTGAGAAGAAAACAGGAATACAGCAGGTGAGTGCAACCTTTCCTTGTCTTCTTTTGACTTGCAAATATGACTGTGCATACATGGCCTAAGGGGCAGGTGTGTGTGTGTGTGTGTGTGTGATACCCTCTTACCAGGGTTACTCTTGAAGACATCTGTAGAATGAGCAGAATAACAGAGACAACCCCATTTGTCATGAAGTGTTTAAAATAGGCACTACAGTATATCATATGTCAGTGTGGTGGTGGATATCACATACTGTAGGTGTGGTGGTGGATATCACATACTGTAGGTGTGGTGGTGGAGACACTTATAGATTAAGATGGGGGGAGGACGGAGAGATGCTGGGAGAGAGAAGGAGAAAGAGAGAGAGGGGAAGAGATGTCTGGAGAGGGAAGTGTAGAGAAAGAGAGAGGGGAAGAGATGTCTGGAGAGGGAAGTGTAGAGAGAAAGCGAGAGAGGGGAAGAGATGTCTGGAGAGGGAAGTGTAGAGAGAGAGGGGAAGAGATGTCTGGAGAGGGAAGTGTAGAGAGAGAAAGAGAGAGGGGAAGAGATGTCTGGAGAGGGAAGTGTAGAGAGAGAAAGAGAGAGGGGAAGAGATGTCTGGAGAGGGAAGTGTAGAGAGAAAGAGAGAGAGGGGAAGAGATGTCTGGAGAGGGAAGTAGAGAGAAAGAGAGAGAGGGGAAGAGATGTCTGGAGAGGGAAGTAGAGAGAGAGAGAAAGAGAGAGAGGGGAAGAGAGGCTGAGAGGGAAGTAGAGAGAGAGAAAGAGAGGCTGAGTGGGAGTAAGAAAGAGATTGAGGAGAGCTATAAAGAGAGATGGAGAGAGAGAGGCCTATAGTCTAATTATTACTCTGACAGCTACCAGTATCGCTCCATCTATTTGAGCCTGTTCTGGGGTTTTCTTAGCATAGAAATATAATGACTATAAAGGACATTCCATTCATGTTCTTGTGGCTCATAGTGGCTGCAGCAATCAGAATGCTCAATGCATTGACTCATATCATATCCTCATCTCTCAGACCCTCATGGCCATTCTAAATGCTGTTTGCATGCAGCAATGTTTGTGTGTGTGTGTGCGCGCGTGCAACGATATGTAGTGGACAAATCCAGTGAATTTCAGGCTGGTGGAACGCGAAGCAGCGTGCTACTCCTTTTTGTCACATCCCTTCTAACTTGTTAGCAGCTCGTCTGCATTTTTGTCTGAGCTATGTTCAATCTGCTAGGTCTGTTTCTATGTTCAATATGCCAAGTCTATTTCTATGTTAATTCTGCCATGTATATTTCAATGTTCATTGTGCACGTTTTTTTTTATATGTACATTCTGACAAGTCCATTTCTATGTTAATTCTGCTAGGTGGTTTTCTATGTTAATTCTACAAGGTCTATTTCTATGTCCATTCTGCTAGGTCTATTTCTATGTCCATTCTGCTAGGTCTATTTCTATGTCCATTCTGCTAGGTCTATTTCTATGTCCATTCTGCTAGGTCTATTTCTATGTCCATTCTGCTAGGTCTATTTCTATGTCCATTCTGCTAGGTCTATTTCTATGTCCATTCTGCTAGGTCTATTTCTATGTCCATTCTGCTAGGTCTATTTCTATGTCCATTCTGCTAGGTCTATTTCTATGTCCATTCTGCTAGGTCTATTTCTATGTCCATTCTGCTAGGTCTATTTCTACTGTATGTGGGCGAGTCACTCTCTGAGACAGAGATTCAGGAGTTCTTGGCACACATCTGTTGTGGAACACTGGGGAGCACACACACACACACACACACACACACACACTGCCACCGTGGATGAGTGGGCGAGCTGCCAGAGGTCACCATTTACTCCAGGAAACCACCAGGGCTCCAGCCCTTCCCTCTCTCATGTGCCTGTACAAGACTTCTGGCTTGGCGAGTTGCTCTCTGCCTCCTCCTTAGGAAAATACCAGCTCTTCATATTATATTGTACAAGGTGCGCATTTAGAAACCAAATGGCACCCTATTCCCTACATAGTGCACTACTTTTGAACAGGGCACAATAGGGAATAGGGTGCCATTTGGGATGTATACCCTAGTAGTTTTGGCCTATCCATCATGCCCTTAATGGGGTGTGAAATTGATCCAAGTGGTTGTTGTCCCGCCTCGCCCTGCCAGACTTGCAACTAGTTCCCCCTGACATGTATCTTAAGATTCATCCCAAATGGCACCCTATTCCTACAGTGTGCACTATTTTTAACCAGAGCCCAATGAGCCCTTGTCAAAAGGAGTTCAGTATGTAGGGAATACGGTGCCATTTGGGACGCAGCCTGAGGCTAAGGATTTAATTAATGAAATAAAACTGTGATAGGTCCAAGAAGTGGATAACATGGTGTAAATTGATACCCAGCGTTTCCTTGGCTTGGCTTAGCCTCTTGCTTTCTTCTCCTCCACTTGGGGTTATTTTGGTGTCCAGCTACATGTCTTTGTGTGTGTGTGTGTGTGTGTGTGTGTACATGCATGTGTGTGTTATTTTGGGTGGTTGTTTGAGGCCTATGGGCTGACTTGTCTAGCCCTAATGTGACCCGGCAGACAGACAGACAGGTGGACACTGACAGATCTCTCTCACTCTCACTCTCACTGTGACCCTTCATAGTTCTCACAATATGTCACATTGATTTAGAAGTACACTCAGAAAGGCCCTTACAAGGACACGTTGTAGACACTTGGGCTAAAATCCTATCTTGAGGTCCTTGCATGTAACTCAAGATTTCCATACAAATCTATTGACATCAATGCATACCAGTGGTGGCTGGTGGCACTTTAAATTGGAGGACGTGCTCATAGTAATGTCTGGAACGGAATCTATGGAATGGTACCAAACACATGATACCATTCCATTCCATTCCATTTCAGACATTACTATGAGCCATCCTCCCCTCACCAGCCTCCACTGATGCATATAGTAAGTTATGCACACGTCTAAGTAAAGCACACACCACAGGAGGCTGGTGAGGGGAGGACGGCTCATAATAATGGCTGGAATGGAGTGGTATTCTGTTCCAGCCAGTACTATGAGCCTGTCCTCCCTAATTAAGGTGCCACCAGCCACCTGTGGCACACACATCACAAATGAGGTTTTTCACATTGTTTGACACAGGACTTACTGTACACTGTATAGCTACTTTGTATTGTAGTCTGAAAGAGGTTCCACTGTCCAAACAGAAATATCTAATTGGAACTGCGATAGTAGAGCTGTAGGCTTATACATTATTGAATAAGACTAGCTAGCGTAAACGTGTATGAATGATGACGTGTCCCATATGAAATCCTCACATGGATAAAACATTTAGAATTCAGATTTAATAGATAAACAGTATGCCTTAGACTGCGGGCTGCATTCAACAGTTAACTTCCTGTTATCCAAAATGCAAGCTAAGCTATCTAAGGCTCTCCAGTTGGAAAGGGGCCGTATGGATCCTTTTTCTCTGGTATTTGTTGTGTGCCTGTGTTTTTCATTTGTCAGTGTGTGTGTGTGTTTTGGTATCTTGATACAAGCCCTTAGAGGCTCGACATGATGGGCCAAGAATGCTTCATGTCTAATCAGGGTTTTCCTCAGCAGCCATTTGACCTGACATGGTTCTGTCAGACGAGATGCAGACGGGCCACTCTCCATACTGTCTAAACATCCCACCACTGTCCTCATGTTCTTTACGGCTTATCCTGAGGAGACACACACACACACACACACACACAAACACACACACACACACACATACACATACACATACACATACACATACACATACACACACACACACACACACACAGTTGGGACACCTGGCTGTATATGCAAGCCCGACCTAGCCCGACCAAGAGATGTGCTTGGACAGGCTAGCCTCAATATCCTCATACAGGAGGACTGCAGTGTGTGTGGCAGGGTTGGGCTGGCGATGAGTAATAGAAGTGTAATGGAGAGCGGGGGTTAGGCCTGAAACCACGGGGGGATTGGATTTGGCAACAGGGTACATTTGGATGATTTATCATTAAGGGAGCATTGTGCATGGTAAATGTTAACATTAATGCCCTCAGAACAGTCTCAATTCGTTGGGGCGTGGACTCTACAAGTTGTCGAAAGCGTTCCACAGGGATGCTGGCCCATGTTGACTCCAATGCTTCCCACAGTTGTGTCAAGTTGGCTGGATGTCCTTTGGGTGGTGACCATTCTTGATATACACGGGAAACTGTTGAGCGTGAAAAACCCAGCAGTGTTGCAGTTCTTGACACAATCAAACCGGTGCGCCTGGCACCTACTACCATACCCCATTCAAAGGCACTTAAGCCTTCTGTCTTGCCCATAAGCCCTCTGAATGGCACACACACACAATCCTGTCTCAAGGCTTAAAAATCAGTCTTTAACCTGTCCTTCATCTACACTGATTGAAGTGGATTTAACAAGTGACATCAATAAGGGATTCATAGCTTTCAGCAGGTGTTCATAATGTTTTGTCCAGACATGTCTACTCTCCTCTGGGATATGAGAGCCAGAATGTTACATATTCCTCTAATAAGGCATCAACCTCTAGAGTATTCATCTCTTACCCTACGAGGTCCGGAGCCTGCAGATTTTCTGTTCTACCTGATAATTATTGCACCCACCTGGTGTCGCAGGTTGAAATCAGTCCCTGATTAGAGGGGAAGAATGAAAAAAAGCTGTGGAACCGGCTTCAAGGGCCAGATTTGAATTTGACGGCACTAGTGTGTAGGTGTGTGTGTGTGTGTTGTAATGAGTTAGAGGATGCGATGCACAGAGCCATATCTCTTGGAAGGAGAGTAATCCTTGTGGAGAATGGGGCAGGTTTGTCAAAGCTGACATCTGTCAGAACAGGAGGGAATAAACTACCTGTCACTACCTAGAGAGTATGTGGGGGGTGGGGGGGGGGGGGGGGGGGGGGGGGTGGAATTGGAGGAGGGAGGGAGGGAGGGAGGGGTTGGAAGGGAGAGAGATTGGGTTGGAGAGAGCTGCAATTTGAGAAAATAGAAGGGGATGGAGAGAGGGATGGTTTGGAGAGCGATTTGGTTTGACAGAAAGAAGGAGAGGAAGATGGGATTGGAGAAAGAGAGAGGGGGGTTGAGGACAGAGACAGAAAGAGATCCCATCATATTCCCTTGATGAAAAGAGGAAATGGATAGAGCTGGTAGAATACCAAACAAGTTACTGTCACATCTTGGAGGAGAAATAGGACTTTTTCCATCCAGCCTATCACAAATCATAGGAGACATTTTGTCACCACCAGGTTTCGACTGGTTTCATTTTGCAAAGAAAAACACATTTAACGCTTGAATCAATCTAATACAATCTGAGAATCAAGCTCTCAAGGAATAATATACTGTAAGAGAACAAACATCTAAGTAATGGGGGGAGAAAACATTTAATGTTATTCATTTTCTTGATTTCTTTCATGCAGGACTGAGTTGAATAGACAAAAAACCTAAATGTGACTTGTGATTTTCTCTGTGTTTCAGGAAGACTGTGGGAACAAGAGTGGATCCAGCCCGCTTGACTGTGGTGACAAGGTGAGTAAACATGCACATACACACATATACAAATACATATACAAATATACACACACAGATGAAGCTGTGTAAGCGCTCCCCGACAGCTTGCTCTCCAGTGTTCTGCAAGGCACAGATTCCATCAGTCAATCCCCAGAACTGCATGTTGTTATCACAGTGTTTGTGTGTGCTTTTCTGTGAGTGTGTGTGTGCTTTTCTGTGAGTGTGTGTGTGCTCTTTTCTGTGAGTGTGTGTGTTCTTTTCTGTGAGTGTGTGTGTTCTTCTCTGTGAGTGTGTGTTCTTCTCTGTGAGTGTGTGTATGTTCTTCTCTGTGAGTGTGTGTTCTTCTCTGTGAGTGTGTGTGTTCTTCTCTGTGAGTGTGTGTGTTCATCTCTGTGAGTGTGTGTGTTCTTCTCTGTGAGTGTGTGTGTTCATCTCTGTGAGTGTGTGTGTTCTTCTCTGTGAGTGTGTGTGTTCTTCTCTGTGAGTGTGTGTGTTCTTCTCTGTGAGTGTGTGTGTTCATCTCTGTGAGTGTGTGTGTTCTTCTCTGTGAGTGTGTGTTCATCTCTGTGAGTGTGTGTGTTCTTCTCTGTGAGTGTGTGTTCATCTCTGTGAGTGTGTGTTCATCTCTGTGAGTGTGTGTTCATCTCTGTGAGTGTGTGTTCTTCTCTGTGAGTGTGTGTTCATCTCTGTGAGTGTGTGTTCATCTCTGTGAGTGTGTGTTCATCTCTGTGAGTGTGTGTTCTTCTCTGTGAGTTTGTGTTCTTCTCTGTGAGTGTGTGTTCTCGCCACACCGTGTAGTGTAGTGAATAATGGATGTGTGAAAGTGAGAGACCTCAGTAGAATGTGACTGCAGGGAGGATGGAAAAGAGGGCAGAGTCTTTCATCTGCTGCTACATGTCAATCTCATCTAGATGATGGCTGTCGTATGGCACACAGTTTATGTGTGTGTGTTTCTCTCTCTCTCTCTTTCTCTCTCTCTCTCTCTTTCTGTATATATCTCTATCCAAGGCCAGTTGCCGATGTCATTGTTGGGAGTCTGTCTGTCTGTCTGTCTGTCTGTCTGTCTGTCTGTCTGTCTGTCTGTCTGTCTGTCTGTCTGTCTGTCTGTCTGTCTGTCTGTCTGTCTGTCTGTCTGTCTGTCTGTCTGTCTGTCTGTCTGTCTGTCTGTCTGTCTGTCTGTCTGTCTGTCTGTCTGTCTGTCTGTCTGTCTGTCTGTCTGTCTGTATGTCTGTCTGTCTGTCTGTCTGTCTGTCTGTCTCCCTCCCCCCCCCCCCCAAGGCTTGTTTCTGATGTTAGATGGTTGGTTTAACCTAGTAATTCAGCAGTACCAGCCCCAGATTTGTGTCTCGTGTTCTGAATTAATGTAGGAAAACTGGAGAGGCAGAATTGATTACATCTTTTAATTTTGCTTAGCTCGGATGTTAAGTCATGTTGAGGTGATTCCGACCATGCTAACGGCATGCTTAGTGTGTAGTGTGTAGTTGTTCACTTGAGCATGTATTACTTATTCAAGACTTATATAAGCTAACAAGATCTGTGTGTGTGTGTGTGTGTGTGCGTGTGTGTGTGTGTGTGTTAAATGAGACCCCAGGGATGTGTATGTCCTCCTGATGTAGTTTCTCCAGTCATTGGAGGTGAGTGTGCTTTTAATTTGTTTTTAGGCCAGGACCCATACAGAGTGTTTATCATAGCGTGGGCTCTTTCTTCCCTACAGGATGACGTTCAAAGGCACTTAAATCTTTTGTCTTGCTCATTCATCCTTTGAATGGCACACATACATAATCCATGTCTCAATTGTCTCAAGGCTTCGAAATCCTTCTTTAACCTGTCTCCTTCCCTTCATCTACCCTGATTTGAAGTGGTTTTAACAAGCGACATCAACAAGGGATAATAGCTTCCACATGGATTCACCTGGTCAGTCTATATAATGGAAAGTGCAGGTGTTCTTAATGTTTTGTACACTCACTGTGCATGTGGGTGAGTGTATGTCTGCTAAGGTGTGGAGAATCAGAGCAGGTGGTAAGTCCAGTTCAAGTGTTCAGCAGTCTGATAGCTTGTAGATAGAAACTGTCTCTGAGCCTGTTGGTATCAGACCTCATGTTCTGATACTGTCTGCCCGACGGTAAGGGAGTGAACAGCTGGTGGCGGGGGGGTGTGGGATCCTAGATGATGCTGCAGGCCTGCCTCAGGCATTGTTTCAAGTAGATGTCCTGGATGGGTGGGAGCACAGTCCCAGTGTGTGTGTGCACAACTCTGCTGTGTGTGTGTGTGTGTGTGTGTGTGTGAGAGAGCATGTGGTTGTGTGCATATGTGTGTTTGCGTGCATCTGCCTGAGTGTGTGTGCATTCAAATCTGCTGTGTGTGTGTGTGTGTGTGTGTGTGTACATTTCAAGTTCCCCAGCACCCAGAGGGCTATGAGATGGGAGAACCCAACCCTCCCAGAACAAGAGTATGAATATAGATAGAATTTAAAAGGGAAGGAAAGAAAGCGTGAAAGAAGAAAATGGAAGAGAAAATATGTTCTTTTTTCTGTAAGGTTATTTTCCTGATATCTCATACCAACTGGGGAGTTCAGTCTAGATGTTTACAAGTCTTCCAGAAATTAATGAAAGGAGAGATTGTTGAACAACCATCACTTTGAAGTTCAATGTGTTTCAGTGATATACATTTTCAGAAGCACTCATTTTAATACGTATTTATTTCTATCCTAAAACTAAACTATTGTCAAGACATTATTTCTTGTGGATTGTTCCATGACAACTAGTTTGACAGGTAGACATATTCCATTGAGGAAGGGATTTCGTTTTGCACTAAATGGTAGAAGAAGAGGGTTTTCGTCTTCTCTCACTCTCCACTCTAACCATAGCTGAGACCAGTAATGCAGCTGTAGCATACGGACCTGAATTGAGTTTTTTTTATTGCTTTATATCTCTCCTCTCCGCCTCCCTCAGTTTCTAAGAACACCTTTATGTATTTTCAAAAAGGCACCTTCAATTGGAAGAGTGAAAGAGCTTGAATCACTAAGTTTTGTCTGGAATTTGCAGCGATGATACTTTATGACGTGTGATGTTTTCTGTGACTGTGTGTGTGAGTGTGTATGTTTGTTGTAAGAGGGTGTGGGTGTGTGCGGTGGTTTGGAAGAGAACAATGATAAACAGGTTTAGTGAATGAAAGCATCTTGTTGTTTTTAAAAGAAGCCCCTGTCCTTTGGATTGTTTTTGTTTGACTAAACAGAATTCCATAGCCTCTCACTACAGATCCAGATTGTGTTGTTGTTGCGATGTGTTATTGTGTTTTGCGCTGCAACATATTGGGTTGCTTTGTATTGTGTTGCATTATGTTTTGTAGTGTAGTATTGCATTATGTTGTGTTGCAATAGATTGTGATATTGCAGATGTTGAGAGCACAGGAGGTGTGCACAGATGGGTGTGTTTGTTAGCTCAGGCAAGACCATGTTACATACACACAGTGAGCGTGGCTACATCCATCCTTCCTTCAGAGAGAGGAGAGGAGAGGAGAGGAGAGGAGAGGAGAGGAGAGGAGAGGAGAGGAGAGGAGAGGAGAGGAGAGGAGAGGAGAGGAGAGGAGAGGAGAGGAGAGGAGAGGAGAGGAGAGGAGAGGAGAGGAGAGGAGAGGAGAGGGATCGAGATCTCCAGGTCTGTCTGTTCTGCTGAAGACTGTCACTATGGAGTAAGTCTGTGTTGGGCTACCGATTTTAAAGATCATCCCAACTAGGGACAAATCCTGTCTGTGTTGGGCTACCCATCTTAAAGAACATCCCAACTAGGGACAAACCCTGTCTGTGTTGGGCTACCCATCTTAAAGATCATCCCAACTAGGGACAAATCCTGTCTGTGTTGGGCTACCCATCTTAAAGATCATCCCAACTAGGGACAAAACCTGTCTGTGTTGGGCTACCCATCTTAAAGATCATCCCAACTAGGGACAAATCCTGTCTGTGTTGGGCTACCCATCTTAAAGATCATCCCAACTAGGGACAAAACCTGTCTGTGTTGGGCTACCCATCTTAAAGATCATCCCAACTAGGGACAAAACCCAAGATGATACTATTGTACACTGCTCAAAAGAATAAAGGGAACACTAAAATAACACATCCTAGATCTGAATGAATGAAATAATCTTATTAAATACTTTTTTCTTTACATAGTTGAATGTGCTGACAACAAAATCACACAGAAATTATCAATGGAAAACAAATGTATCAACCCATGGAGGTCTGGATTTGGAGTCACACTCAAAGTTAAAGTGGAAAACCACACTACAGGCTGATCCAACTTTGATGTAATGTCCTTAAAACAAGTCAAAATGAGGCTCAGTAGTGTGTGTGGCCTCCACGTGCCTGTATGACCTCCCTACAACGCCTGGGCATGCTCCTGATGAGGTGGCGGGTGGTCTCCTGAGGGATCTCCTCCCAGACCTGGACAAAAGCATCCGCCAACTCCTGGACAGTCTGTGGTGCAACGTGGCGTTGGTGGATGGAGCGAGACATGATGTCCCAGATGTGCTCAATTGGATTCAGGTCTGGGGAACGGGCGGGCCAGTCAATAGCATCAATGCCTTCCTCTTGCAGGAACTGCTGACACACTCCAGCCACATGAGGTCTAGCATTGTCTTGCATTAGGAGGAACCCAGGGCCAACTGCACCAGCATATGGTCTCACAAGGGGTCTGAGGATCTCATCTCGGTACCTAATGGCAGTCAGGCTACCTCTGGTGAGCACATGGAGGGCTGTGCGGCCCCCCAAAGAAATGCCACCCCACACCATGACTGACCCACCGCCAAACCGGTCATGCTGGAGGATGTTGCAGGCAGCAGAACGTTCTCCACAGCGTCTCCAGACTCTGTCACGTCTGTCACATGTGCTCAGTGTGAACCTGCTTTCATCTGTGAAGAGCACAGGGCGCCAGTGGCGAATTTGCCAATCTTGGTGTTCTCTGGCAAATGCCGAACGTCCTGCACGGTGTTGGGCTGTAAGCACAACCCCCACCTGTGGACGTCGGGCCCTCATACCACCCTCATGGAGGTCATTTTGCAGGGCTCTGGCAGTGCTCCTCCTGCTCCTCCTTGCACAAAGGCGGAGGTAGCGGTCCTGCTGCTGGGTTGTTGCCCTCCTACGGCCTACTCCACGTCTCCTGATGTACTGGCCTGTCTCCTGGTAGTGCCTCCATGCTCTGGACACTACGCTGACAGACACAGCAAACCTTCTTGCCACAGCTCGCATTGATGTGCCATCCTGGATGAGCTGCACTACCTGAGCCACTTGTGTGGGTTGTAGACTCCGTCTCATGCTACCACTAGAGTGAAAGCACCGCCAGCATTCAAAAGTGACCAAAACATCAGCCAGGAAGCATAGGAACTGAGAAGTGGTCTGTGGTCACCACCTGCAGAACCACTCCTTTATTGGGGGTGTCTTGCTAATTGCCTATAATTTCCACCTGTTGTCTATTCCATTTGCACAACAGCATGTGAAATGTATTGTCAATCAGTGTTGCTTCCTAAGTGGACAGTTTGATTTCACAGAAGTGTGATTGACTTGGAGTTACATTGTGTTGTTTAAGTGTTCCCTTTATTTTTTTGAGCAGTGTACCATCATTAAATTCTTAATTTGTTTTGTGTGTTCGTTCATTTAGTAATTCATTTATTGATCTATCCATTCATTCATTTATTCAATAATTTATTAGTTCATTGATCAGGACTCTTTCTGCTCCTGAGCAGCTTCTTGTTGATGGATGCTTTGTCGCTCCAGGTTGTGTGTTAGTGTGTGTATGTGTGTACTTTACAGTGTGTTTATGTACAGTGTCTACGTGTGTATTTTACCTCTGTGGAATCCACAGGTTGAGCAATGAGTTGTCAATGAAAACACAGTTAGCTAGCTAGGTGTTTACTTTATTGACACACACACACACACACACACCCACACACACACACACACACACACACACACACACACAGAGAAACACACACACACACACACAGAGAAACACACACACAAGACTATACAGTGCACTTCTCTTAGAAGAATGACGTGTTCAGAACTATTTTTTATTATTATTTGTAAAAAGTGAAGTAAATTGTGTAGGAATCGTTGTTTCTGATGGTTTAAGACCACTTAACCAGTGTATTCCTATACAATAGCTGTGACTAGAGAATACTGGGTCGTATTCATTTGTCCAAACCAAAACTAGTATTTCTTATTGGACAAGTTCACGTAGTCCCTCCCTGTTTCAGTCCATTCTATTCTGTTTGGTGCCTAATAATCAGCCCTGGTCAGAAAAAAGACATCTATGGTAAAGAAGTTGTTATTTAACATGCAGCTTGTGTCATCAGGACTGCGTGTTTATGCTTAGATCGTCTCAGAAGGATTCACCATTCAACACACATTCCCCTCATCTGTGTATGTGTGCATGTGTGTATGTGTGTGTGTGTGAGAGAGAGGGAGTGTGCTTATCACATTCCTTAATTTAGTACACACACTCGGCTATGTCTTACAATATTTGTGAGGACTTTTTGGGGACCAACAATTTATTCCCATTCAAAATAATGTATTCCCTAACCTACCCCTAAACCTATCCCTAACCCTTACCCTAACCCCTAAACCTATCCCTAACCCTTACCCTAACCCTAAACCTAACCCCTAAGCATGAAATAGCCTTTTTACTTATGAGGACTTCTGGTACTCATAAGTATAGTAAAACATGTATAAACACACACACACACACACACACACACACACACACATTGACTCCTGTTTAGCACTCTGCCTAGTCTTCATTTGCTGTCCCATTCTCAGGCAGGCTGAGAACCTGTCAGGGAGCAATAAAAGCAAGCAGTGCCAAAACGAATGGAAAACAGGCTCCCTGTGTATGAGAAGGTGTGCGACTCTGTGCTCTCGTATGTACAGTGTGTGTGTGTGCCTCCATTTGTGTGTGTGTTATATGTATATGCTAACCATAATCAGCACCACAGAGACACACTCTTCCTTCTGGATGTTATTGCAGACAGAGTGAAAGGCCAGATCCAGGATCAGCTTCCCCTCCCCCAATCCTAACCTTAACCATTAGTGGAGAAAATGCCAAACTGACACAAGATCAGCATCTAAGGGCAATGTCACCCTGCTCCCATCGTTGTCCCCGCTGGTGTCTGTCCCACTGACAGGCCACTCTCTGACCAATCACCCTGCGTTCTGGGTAGGAGTGATGTTATCCTCTCTTCATCTGGCGGACCTTACACACACACACACACACACACACACACACACACACTACACACACACACACACACACACACACACACACACTACACACACACACACACACGGGCGCACAAACAGTCCTCAAAGATGGTGCTTTAATGTCCCAGCTATAAAGGACATACTTAAACACACATGTTATATAATTATAGAACTGAATAAAAACTCTGAGCCTTCAATCATCTCAGAGGGTCGTGACTCTAGAGGTCTGGCCGGCAGAGGCTATTTAAAAGGACACACACAGACACACACACACACTGACACACTGACACACACACAGACACACACAGACACAGACTGGAGCCATATTCCAGAGAGGGAAAAGGGAAGATATGGTGAAACATTGGAACAATAAGATCTGATACATCATAATAATGGAGTCCATATGTTTCTATTATTAAAACTGACTGGCTGATGTCAGCCATGTGGAGGCTGGGTAGAGAGGACTGGCTGATGTCAACCATGTGGAGGCTGGGTAGAGAGGACTGGCTGATGTCAACCATGTGGAGGCTGGGTAGAGAGGACTGGCTGATGTCAACCATGTGGAGGCTGGGTAGAGAGGACTGGCTGATGTCAACCATGTGGAGGCTGGGTAGAGAGGACTGGCTGATGTCAACCATGTGGAGGCTGGGTAGAGAGGACTGGCTGATGTCGACCATGTGGAGGCTGGGTAGAGAGGACTGGCTGATGTCGACCATGTGGAGGCTGGGTAGAGAGGACTGGCTGATGTCGACCATGTGGAGGCTGGGTAGAGAGGACTGGCTGATGTCAACCATGTGGAGGCTGGGTAGAGAGGACTGGCTGATGTCAACCATGTGGAGGCTGGGTAGAGAGGACTGGCTGATGTCAACCATGTGGAGGCTGGGTAGAGAGGACTGGCTGATGTCGACCATGTGGAGGCTGGGTAGAGAGGATTGGCTGATGTCGACCATGTGGAGGCTGGGTAGAGAGGACTGGCTGATGTCGACCATGTGGAGGCTGGGTAGAGAGGACTGGCTGATGTCGACCATGTGGAGGCTGGGTAGAGAGGACTGGCTGATGTCAACCATGTGGAGGCTGGGTAGAGAGGACTGGCTGATGTCAACCATGTGGAGGCTGGGTAGAGAGGACTGGCTGATGTCAACCATGTGGAGGCTGGGTAGAGAGGACTGGCTGATGTCAACCATGTGGAGGCTGGGTAGAGAGGACTGGCTGATGTCAACCATGTGGAGGCTGGGTAGAGAGGACTGGCTGATGTCAACCATGTGGAGGCTGGGTAGAGAGGACTGGCTGATGTCAACCATGTGGAGGCTGGGTAGAGAGGACTGGCTGATGTCAACCATGTGGAGGCTGGGTAGAGAGGACTGGCTGATGTCAACCATGTGGAGGCTGGGTAGAGAGGACTGGCTGATGTCAACCATGTGGAGGCTGGGTAGAGAGGACTGGCTGATGTCAACCATGTGGAGGCTGGGTAGAGAGGACTGGCTGATGTCAACCATGTGGAGGCTGGGTAGAGAGGACTGGCTGATGTCAACCATGTGGAGGCTGGGTAGAGAGGACTGGCTGATGTCAACCATGTGGAGGCTGGGTAGAGAGGACTGGCTGATGTCAACCATGTGGAGGCTGGGTAGAGAGGACTGGCTGATGTCAACCATGTGGAGGCTGGGTAGAGAGGACTGGCTGATGTCAACCATGTGGAGGCTGGGTAGAGAGGACTGGCTGATGTCAACCATGTGGAGGCTGGGTAGAGAGGACTGGCTGATGTCAACCATGTGGAGGCTGGGTAGAGAGGACTGGCTGATGTCAACCATGTGGAGGCTGGGTAGAGAGGACTGGCTGATGTCGACCATGTGGAGGCTGGGTAGAGAGGACTGGCTGATGTCGACCATGTGGAGGCTGGGTAGAGAGGACTGGCTGATGTCGACCATGTGGAGGCTGGGTAGAGAGGACTGGCTGATGTCGACCATGTGGAGGCTGGGTAGAGAGGACTGGCTGATGTCAACCATGTGGAGGCTGGGTAGAGAGGACTGGCTGATGTCAACCATGTGGAGGCTGGGTAGAGAGGACTGGCTGATGTCAACCATGTGGAGGCTGGGTAGAGAGGACTGGCTGATGTCAACCATGTGCAGGCTGGGTAGAGAGGACTGGCTGATGTCAACCATGTGCAGGCTGGGTAGAGAGGACTGTCTGATGTCAACCATGTGGAGGCTGGGTAGAGTGGACTGGCTGATGTCAACCATGTGCAGGCTGGGTAGAGAGGACTGGCTGATGTCAACCATGTGCAGGCTGGGTAGAGAGGACTGGCTGATGTCAACCATGTGGAGGCTGGGTAGAGTGGACTGGCTGATGTCAACCATGTGGAGGCTGGGTAGAGAGGACTGGCTGATGTCAACCATGTGGAGGCTGGGTAGAGAGGACTGGCTGATGTCAACCATGTGGAGGCTGGGTAGAGAGGACTGGCTGATGTCAACCATGTGGAGGCTGGGTAGAGAGGACTGGCTGATGTCAACCATGTGCAGGCTGGGTAGAGAGGACTGTACACTCTAAAAATACAAGTTTCCTGAAGTATCCTTTAGGGGTTCTTCAAATTGAAACTGTGGGGGACCCCTATAAGTTCTTTGAAGAACCCTTTAAAAGGACACTGGCAGGTTGATCAAGTCGGCGTGTGTGTGTGTGTGTGTGTGTGTGTGTGTGTGTGCCCGTGTGTGTGTGTGCCCATGTGTGTGTGTGTGTGCCCATGTGTGTGAATAATCAGTTGATGGCGTGTAACTGTCTTACTTTATGGGCTTCTGTGTACAATGAGAAACAGACATGGCAAACCTTCAGTCACAGTATCAATCAACCCATCAGTTGATTTATGGAAACCCTCCAGCACACAGCTGTATGAGAGGGACTTTCCAGTCTGTTTTGTTGTTGTGAGGATCGTATCCTGCGCTGTCACAAGGCTGGCGCACTACTTTTTACCAGGGCCCATTGGGTTGGGCAGAGAGCAGTTGGGATGTCCAGCCTCAACACCATGGGCAGCCTGAGCCCATTTACAGAGAGACTAATGGACAGACTCACACACACACACACACAGACACACACACACACACACACTGACTCCAACCTCCCCTTTCTCTCTCACCCCCCCTCTCTATATCTGTGCCCCCCCCCCCACCCCCCCCCCTCCCCCCCCCCCCCCCCCCCCCCCCCCCCCCCTCTCTCAATTAAAGCTGGTTTTCTTTGATCTGGGATTTATATGAGTTCTACTTCACCTTGCCTGCATCCCAAATGCCACCATAATCCTTACGAAGTGCACTACTTTTGACCAGGGCTTATAGGGCCTCCAGTCAAAGTAGTGGGACTATACAGTATAGGGAATAGGGTGCCATTTAAGGACTCAAAGCCCTGTCTCCTGGCTAAGGTGAGAAGCTATAGCTGAGGGGAGAGTAACCTATTATACACACCTTGGCATTTGAGAGATTCATTTATTTCTTTCTTTTTGTCTTGGGGTGAGAATATCTAAAACCATCTGTGTGTTCCGATGGGATACAGAGACACGTTCTGCATCCAAATGGCACCCCTGTTGGCCCTGGTCTAAAGTAGTGCACTATATAGGGAATAGCGTGCCATTTGGGATGTGGCCCCGGAATAGGTGAAGTTATTAGGCAAATAGGTTTTATTTTTCTGTGACTAAAGCAGCTATGGGGATGAAAAGGCTACAAGGTTGGAAGGCTAGCGGTAAGAACAGACTTCTGCCACCTGAACATAATGTTTATTCACGTTTACCTTCATAAGAAGCAGGGCCAGGGAGAGGGTAGCTCACAGGGTGTCCTTGGTGTGTGTGTTCTACCCTTGGCTAGGTGCAGGCAGTTTATTGTGTTTGTGTGTGTTCAGGCTTTTTATGCCCTTGGTAGCGGTGGTTGTTATGCTGGTGGAGTCACACAGTAGTCCTGATGCAAAGTAGTGTGACATGGGGCTTCTACAGCCCCCAGCACTTCTCTCCATGTTCCCCCTCCCATAGGGCTTCTACAGCCCCCAGCACTTCTCTCCATGTTCCCCCTCCCATGTGGGCTTCTACAGCCCCCAGCACTTCTCTCCATGTTCCCCCTCCCATGGGGCTTCTACAGCCCCCAGCACTTCTCTCCATGTT
>NW_028160180.1:0-15000 GCF_964263955.1 Coregonus lavaretus
ATGTAGTAACCAAAAAAGTGTTAAACAAACCAGAATATATATTTTATATTTGAGATTCTTCAAAGTAGCCACCCTTTGCCTTGATGACAGCTTTGCACACTCTTGACATTCTCTCAACCAGCTTCACCTGGAATGCTTTTCCAACAGTCTGGAAGGAGTTCCCACATATGCTGAGCACTTGTTGGCTGCTTTTCCTTCACTCTGCGGTCCAACACATCCCAAACCATCTCAATTCGGTTGAGGTCGGGTGATTGTGGAGGCCTGGTCATCTGCTGCAGCACTCCATCACTCTCCTTCTTGGTAAAATAGCCCTTACACAGCCTGGAGGTGTGTTGGGTCATTGTCCTGTTGAAAAACAAATGTTAGTCCCACTAAGCCCAAACCAGATGGGATGGCGTATCGCTGCAGAATGCTGTGGTAGCCATGCTGGTTAAGTGTGCCTTGAATTCTAAATAAATCACAGACTGGTGACACTGTCTGTGTTTCTTCAAGTGCAGTCCCCACACCATCACACCTCCTCCTCCAAGCTTCACGGTGGGAACCACACATGCGGAGATCATCCGTTCACCTACTCTGCGTCTCACAAAGACACGGAGGTTGGAACCAAAAATCTCAAATTTGGAGTCCAGACCAAAGGACACATTTCCACCGGTCTAATGTCCATTGCTCGTGTTTCTTGGCCCAAGCAAGTCTCTTCTTCTTATTGGTGTCCTTTAGTAGTGGTTTCTTTGCAGCAATTTGACCATGAAGGCTTGATTCACACAGTCTCCTCTGAACAGTTGATGTTGAGATGTGTCTGTTACTTGAACTCTGTGAAGCATTTATTTGGGCTGCAATTTCTGAGGCTGGTAACTCTAATGAACTTATCCTCTGCAGCAGAGGTAACTCTGGGTCTTCCATTCCTGTGGCGGTCCTCATTAGAGCCAGTTTCATCATAGCGCTTGATGGTGTTTGCGACTGTACTTGAAGAAACTTTCAAAGTTCTTGTCTTAAAGTAATGATGGACTGTCGTTTCTCTTTGCTTATTTGAGCTGTTCTTGCCATAATATGGACTTGGTCTTTTACCAAATAGGGCTATCTTCTGTATACCTTGTCACAACACAACTGATTGTCTCAAACGCATTAAGAAAGAAAGAAATTCTACAAATTAACTTTTAAGAAGGCACACCTGTTAATTGAAATGCATTCCAGGAGACTACCTCATGAAGCTGGTTGAGAGAATGCCAAGAGTGTGCAAAGCTGTCATCAAGGCAAAGGGTGGCTATTTGAAGAATTATATATTTTGATTTGTTTAACACTTTTGTGGTTACTACATGATTAAATATTTGTTATTTCATAGTTTTGATGTCTTCACTATTATTCTACAATGTAGAAAATAGTGTAAAAATAAAGAAAAACCCTTGAATGAGTAGGTGTTCTAAAACTTTTGAACGGTAGTGTCAATGATGCAGACAATTACGTTGATGGAAGGTACAATCTATCTGCGCTATTAAAGTTGATCTAACCCCTGAGAATAAAAGAGGGAGTGGCAGAGTGGGTCTGGATGTGGATGTGAGCATAACAGTGAAATCTGAGTCCAAATTGACGGAGGATCTGACCAAGGGGTAGCATGTAAGGGGCGGCAGGTAGCTTAGTGGGTAAGAGCGTTGTGCCAGTAACCGAAAGGTCGCAGGTTCTAATCCCCGAGCAGACTAGGTGAAACATCTGTCGATGTGCCCTTGAGCAAGGCACTTAACCCTAATTGCTCCTGTAAGTCGCTCTGGATAAGGGCGTCTGCTAAATGACTGTAAATGTAAAAATTTAAATACTAAACAGTAATGGACCCAACACTGAGCCTTGTGGGACACCTTGTGGTACAGGGACTGGGGAAGGCTGTTGTCTATCAGATAGATATGAATGACCTGAGCTTTGTGGGACACCTTGTGATACAGGGACTGGGGAAGACTGTTGTCTATCAGATAGATATGAATGACCTGAGCTTTGTGGGACACCTTGTGATACAGGGACTGTAGTTGGTGAGGAAGGGGAGGTTTGAGGTAGGCCTGTAGTTGGTGAGGAAGGGGAGGTTTGAGGTAGGCCTGTAGTTGGTGAGGAAGGGGAGGTTTGAGGTAGGCCTGTAGTTGGGGAGGAAGGGGAGGTTTGAGGTAGGCCTGTAGTTGGGGAGGAAGGGGAGGTTTGAGGTAGGCCTGTAGTTGGGGAGGAAGGGGAGGTTTGGGGAGGAAGGGGAGGTTTGAGGTAGGCCTGTAGTTGGGGAGGTTTGAGGTAGGCCTGTAGTTGGTGAGGAAGGGGAGGTTTGAGGTAGGCCTGTAGTTGGGGAGGAAGGGGAGGTTTGAGGTAGGCCTGTAGTTGGGGAGGAAGGGGAGGTTTGAGGTAGGCCTGTAGTTGGGGAGGAAGGGGAGGTTTGAGGTAGGCCTGTAGTTGGGGAGGAAGGGGAGGTTTGAGGTAGGCCTGTAGTTGGGGAGGAAGGGGAGGTTTGAGGTAGGCCTGTAGTTGGTGAGGAAGGGGAGGTTTGGTGAGGAAGGGGAGGTTTGAGGTAGGCCTGTAGTTGGGGAGGAAGGGGAGGTTTGAGGTAGGCCTGTAGTTGGGGAGGTTTGAGGTAGGCCTGTAGTTGGTGAGGAAGGGGAGGTTTGAGGTAGGCCTGTAGTTGGGGAGGAAGGGGAGGTTTGAGGTAGGCCTGTAGTTGGTGAGGAAGGGGAGGTTTGAGGTAGGCCTGTAGTTGGGGAGGTTTGAGGTAGGCCTGTAGTTGGTGAGGAAGGGGAGGTTTGGTGAGGAAGGGGAGGTTTGAGGTAGGCCTGTAGTTGGTGAGGAAGGGGAGGTTTGAGGTAGGCCTGTAGTTGGGGAGGTTTGAGGTAGGCCTGTAGTTGGTGAGGAAGGGGAGGTTTGAGGTAGGCCTGTAGTTGGGGAGGAAGGGGAGATTTGAGGTAGGCCTGTAGTTGGGGAGGAAGGGGAGGTTTGAGGTAGGCCTGTAGTTGGTGAGGAAGGGGAGGTTTGGTGAGGAAGGGGAGGTTTGAGGTAGGCCTGTAGTTGGTGAGGAAGGGGAGGTTTGAGGTAGGCCTGTAGTTGGGGAGGTTTGAGGTAGGCCTGTAGTTGGTGAGGAAGGGGAGGTTTGAGGTAGGCCTGTAGTTGGGGAGGAAGGGGAGGTTTGAGGTAGGCCTGTAGTTGGGGAGGAAGGGGAGGTTTGAGGTAGGCCTGTAGTTGGTGAGGAAGGGGAGGTTTGAGGTAGGCCTGTAGTTGGTGAGGAAGGGGAGGTTTGAGGTAGGCCTGTAGTTGGGGAGGAAGGGGAGGTTTGAGGTAGGCCTGTAGTTGGGGAGGTTTGAGGTAGGCCTGTAGTTGGGAAGGAAGGGGAGGTTTGAGGTAGGCCTGTAGTTGGGGAGGAAGGGGAGGTTTGAGGTAGGCCTGTAGTTGGGGAGGTTTGAGGTAGGCCTGTAGTTGGTGAGGAAGGGGAGGTTTGAGGTAGGCCTGTAGTTGGGGAGGAAGGGGAGGTTTGAGGTAGGCCTGTAGTTGGTGAGGAAGGGGAGGTTTGAGGTAGGCCTGTAGTTGGGGAGGAAGGGGAGGTTTGAGGTAGGCCTGTAGTTGGTGAGGAAGGGGAGGTTTGAGGTAGGCCTGTAGTTGGTGAGGAAGGGGAGGTTTGAGGTAGGCCTGTAGTTGGTGAGGAAGGGGAGGTTTGAGGTAGGCCTGTAGTTGGTGAGGAAGGGGAGGTTTGAGGTAGGCCTGTAGTTGGTGAGGAAGGGGAGGTTTGAGGTAGGCCTGTAGTTGGTGAGGAAGGGGAGGTTTGAGGTAGGCCTGTAGTTGGGGAGGTTTGAGGTAGGCCTGTAGTTGGGGAGGAAGGGGAGGTTTGAGGTAGGCCTGTAGTTGGTGAGGAAGGGGAGGTTTGAGGTAGGCCTGTAGTTGGTGAGGAAGGGGAGGTTTGAGGTAGGCCTGTAGTTGGTGAGGAAGGGGAGGTTTGGTGAGGAAGGGGAGGTTTGAGGTAGGCCTGTAGTTGGGGAGGAAGGGGAGGTTTGAGGTAGGCCTGTAGTTGGTGAGGAAGGGGAGGTTTGAGGTAGGCCTGTAGTTGGGGAGGAAGGGGAGGTTTGAGGTAGGCCTGTAGTTGGTGAGGAAGGGGAGGTTTGAGGTAGGCCTGTAGTTGGTGAGGAAGGGGTGGTTTGAGGTAGGCCTGTAGTTGGTGAGGAAGGGGAGGTTTGAGGTAGGCCTGTAGTTGGGGAGGAAGGGGAGGTTTGAGGTAGGCCTGTAGTTGGTGAGGAAGGGGAGGTTTGAGGTAGGCCTGTAGTTGGTGAGGAAGGGGAGGTTTGAGGTAGGCCTGTAGTTGGTGAGGAAGGGGAGGTTTGAGGTAGGCCTGTAGTTGGTGAGGAAGGGGAGGTTTGAGGTAGGCCTGTAGTTGGGGAGGAAGGGGAGGTTTGAGGTAGGCCTGTAGTTGGTGAGGAAGGGGAGGTTTGAGGTAGGCCTGTAGTTGGTGAGGAAGGGGAGGTTTGAGGTAGGCCTGTAGTTGGGGAGGAAGGGGAGGTTTGAGGTAGGCCTGTAGTTGGGGAGGTTTGAGGTAGGCCTGTAGTTGGTGAGGAAGGGGAGGTTTGAGGTAGGCCTGTAGTTGGGGAGGAAGGGGAGGTTTGAGGTAGGCCTGTAGTTGGTGAGGAAGGGGAGATTTGAGGTAGGCCTGTAGTTGGTGAGGAAGGGGAGGTTTGAGGTAGGCCTGTAGTTGGGGAGGAAGGGGAGGTTTGAGGTAGGCCTGTAGTTGGGGAGGTTTGAGGTAGGCCTGTAGTTGGTGAGGAAGGGGAGGTTTGAGGTAGGCCTGTAGTTGGTGAGGAAGGGGAGGTTTGAGGTAGGCCTGTAGTTGGGGAGGAAGGGGAGGTTTGAGGTAGGCCTGTAGTTGGGGAGGAAGGGGAGGTTTGAGGTAGGCCTGTAGTTGGGGAGGAAGGGGAGGTTTGGGGAGGAAGGGGAGGTTTGAGGTAGGCCTGTAGTTGGGGAGGTTTGAGGTAGGCCTGTAGTTGGTGAGGAAGGGGAGGTTTGAGGTAGGCCTGTAGTTGGGGAGGAAGGGGAGGTTTGAGGTAGGCCTGTAGTTGGTGAGGAAGGGGAGGTTTGAGGTAGGCCTGTAGTTGGGGAGGAAGGGGAGGTTTGAGGTAGGCCTGTAGTTGGGGAGGAAGGGGAGGTTTGAGGTAGGCCTGTAGTTGGGGAGGAAGGGGAGGTTTGAGGTAGGCCTGTAGTTGGTGAGGAAGGGGAGGTTTGGTGAGGAAGGGGAGGTTTGAGGTAGGCCTGTAGTTGGGGAGGAAGGGGAGGTTTGAGGTAGGCCTGTAGTTGGGGAGGTTTGAGGTAGGCCTGTAGTTGGTGAGGAAGGGGAGGTTTGAGGTAGGCCTGTAGTTGGGGAGGAAGGGGAGGTTTGAGGTAGGCCTGTAGTTGGTGAGGAAGGGGAGGTTTGAGGTAGGCCTGTAGTTGGGGAGGTTTGAGGTAGGCCTGTAGTTGGTGAGGAAGGGGAGGTTTGGTGAGGAAGGGGAGGTTTGAGGTAGGCCTGTAGTTGGTGAGGAAGGGGAGGTTTGAGGTAGGCCTGTAGTTGGGGAGGTTTGAGGTAGGCCTGTAGTTGGTGAGGAAGGGGAGGTTTGAGGTAGGCCTGTAGTTGGGGAGGAAGGGGAGGTTTGAGGTAGGCCTGTAGTTGGGGAGGAAGGGGAGGTTTGAGGTAGGCCTGTAGTTGGTGAGGAAGGGGAGGTTTGAGGTAGGCCTGTAGTTGGTGAGGAAGGGGAGGTTTGAGGTAGGCCTGTAGTTGGGGAGGAAGGGGAGGTTTGAGGTAGGCCTGTAGTTGGGGAGGTTTGAGGTAGGCCTGTAGTTGGTGAGGAAGGGGAGGTTTGAGGTAGGCCTGTAGTTGGGGAGGAAGGGGAGGTTTGAGGTAGGCCTGTAGTTGGTGAGGAAGGGGAGGTTTGAGGTAGGCCTGTAGTTGGGGAGGAAGGGGAGGTTTGAGGTAGGCCTGTAGTTGGGGAGGAAGGGGAGGTTTGAGGTAGGCCTGTAGTTGGGGAGGAAGGGGAGGTTTGAGGTAGGCCTGTAGTTGGTGAGGAAGGGGAGGTTTGGTGAGGAAGGGGAGGTTTGAGGTAGGCCTGTAGTTGGGGAGGAAGGGGAGGTTTGAGGTAGGCCTGTAGTTGGGGAGGTTTGAGGTAGGCCTGTAGTTGGTGAGGAAGGGGAGGTTTGAGGTAGGCCTGTAGTTGGGGAGGAAGGGGAGGTTTGAGGTAGGCCTGTAGTTGGTGAGGAAGGGGAGGTTTGAGGTAGGCCTGTAGTTGGGGAGGTTTGAGGTAGGCCTGTAGTTGGTGAGGAAGGGGAGGTTTGGTGAGGAAGGGGAGGTTTGAGGTAGGCCTGTAGTTGGTGAGGAAGGGGAGGTTTGAGGTAGGCCTGTAGTTGGGGAGGTTTGAGGTAGGCCTGTAGTTGGTGAGGAAGGGGAGGTTTGAGGTAGGCCTGTAGTTGGGGAGGAAGGGGAGGTTTGAGGTAGGCCTGTAGTTGGGGAGGAAGGGGAGGTTTGAGGTAGGCCTGTAGTTGGTGAGGAAGGGGAGGTTTGAGGTAGGCCTGTAGTTGGTGAGGAAGGGGAGGTTTGAGGTAGGCCTGTAGTTGGGGAGGAAGGGGAGGTTTGAGGTAGGCCTGTAGTTGGGGAGGTTTGAGGTAGGCCTGTAGTTGGGGAGGTTTGAGGTAGGCCTGTATTTGGGAAGGAAGGGGAGGTTTGAGGTAGGCCTGTAGTTGGGGAGGAAGGGGAGGTTTGAGGTAGGCCTGTAGTTGGTGAGGAAGGGGAGGTTTGAGGTAGGCCTGTAGTTGGGGAGGAAGGGGAGGTTTGAGGTAGGCCTGTAGTTGGGGAGGAAGGGGAGGTTTGAGGTAGGCCTGTAGTTGGGGAGGAAGGGGAGGTTTGAGGTAGGCCTGTAGTTGGTGAGGAAGGGGAGGTTTGGTGAGGAAGGGGAGGTTTGAGGTAGGCCTGTAGTTGGGGAGGAAGGGGAGGTTTGAGGTAGGCCTGTAGTTGGGGAGGTTTGAGGTAGGCCTGTAGTTGGTGAGGAAGGGGAGGTTTGAGGTAGGCCTGTAGTTGGGGAGGAAGGGGAGGTTTGAGGTAGGCCTGTAGTTGGTGAGGAAGGGGAGGTTTGAGGTAGGCCTGTAGTTGGGGAGGTTTGAGGTAGGCCTGTAGTTGGTGAGGAAGGGGAGGTTTGGTGAGGAAGGGGAGGTTTGAGGTAGGCCTGTAGTTGGTGAGGAAGGGGAGGTTTGAGGTAGGCCTGTAGTTGGGGAGGTTTGAGGTAGGCCTGTAGTTGGTGAGGAAGGGGAGGTTTGAGGTAGGCCTGTAGTTGGGGAGGAAGGGGAGGTTTGAGGTAGGCCTGTAGTTGGGGAGGAAGGGGAGGTTTGAGGTAGGCCTGTAGTTGGTGAGGAAGGGGAGGTTTGAGGTAGGCCTGTAGTTGGTGAGGAAGGGGAGGTTTGAGGTAGGCCTGTAGTTGGGGAGGAAGGGGAGGTTTGAGGTAGGCCTGTAGTTGGGGAGGTTTGAGGTAGGCCTGTAGTTGGGGAGGTTTGAGGTAGGCCTGTATTTGGGAAGGAAGGGGAGGTTTGAGGTAGGCCTGTAGTTGGGGAGGAATGGGAGGTTTGAGGTAGGCCTGTAGTTGGGGAGGTTTGAGGTAGGCCTGTAGTTGGTGAGGAAGGGGAGGTTTGAGGTAGGCCTGTAGTTGGGGAGGAAGGGGAGGTTTGAGGTAGGCCTGTAGTTGGTGAGGAAGGGGAGGTTTGAGGTAGGCCTGTAGTTGGGGAGGTTTGAGGTAGGCCTGTAGTTGGTGAGGAAGGGGAGGTTTGAGGTAGGCCTGTAGTTGGGGAGGAAGGGGAAGTTTGAGGTAGGCCTGTAGTTGGTGAGGAAGGGGAGGTTTGAGGTAGGCCTGTAGTTGGGGAGGAAGGGGAGGTTTGAGGTAGGCCTGTAGTTGGGGAGGAAGGGGAGGTTTGAGGTAGGCCTGTAGTTGGGGAGGAAGGGGAGGTTTGAGGTAGGCCTGTAGTTGGTGAGGAAGGGGAGGTTTGGTGAGGAAGGGGAGGTTTGAGGTAGGCCTGTAGTTGGTGAGGAAGGGGAGGTTTGAGGTAGGCCTGTAGTTGGGGAGGTTTGAGGTAGGCCTGTAGTTGGTGAGGAAGGGGAGGTTTGAGGTAGGCCTGTAGTTGGGGAGGAAGGGGAGGTTTGAGGTAGGCCTGTAGTTGGGGAGGAAGGGGAGGTTTGAGGTAGGCCTGTAGTTGGTGAGGAAGGGGAGGTTTGAGGTAGGCCTGTAGTTGGTGAGGAAGGGGAGGTTTGAGGTAGGCCTGTAGTTGGTGAGGAAGGGGAGGTTTGAGGTAGGCCTGTAGTTGGGGAGGTTTGAGGTAGGCCTGTAGTTGGGGAGGTTTGAGGTAGGCCTGTAGTTGGGAAGGAAGGGGAGGTTTGAGGTAGGCCTGTAGTTGGGGAGGAAGGGGAGGTTTGAGGTAGGCCTGTAGTTGGGGAGGTTTGAGGTAGGCCTGTAGTTGGTGAGGAAGGGGAGGTTTGAGGTAGGCCTGTAGTTGGGGAGGAAGGGGAGGTTTGAGGTAGGCCTGTAGTTGGGGAGGAAGGGGAGGTTTGAGGTAGGCCTGTAGTTGGGGAGGAAGGGGAGGTTTGAGGTAGGCCTGTAGTTGGTGAGGAAGGGGAGGTTTGAGGTAGGCCTGTAGTTGGGGAGGTTTGAGGTAGGCCTGTAGTTGGGGAGGAAGGGGAGGTTTGAGGTAGGCCTGTAGTTGGTGAGGAAGGGGAGGTTTGAGGTAGGCCTGTAGTTGGTGAGGAAGGGGAGGTTTGAGGTAGGCCTGTAGTTGGGGAGGAAGGGGAGGTTTGAGGTATGCCTGTAGTTGGGGAGGAAGGGGAGGTTTGAGGTAGGCCTGTAGTTGGTGAGGAAGGGGAGGTTTGAGGTAGGCCTGTAGTTGGGGAGGTTTGAGGTAGGCCTGTAGTTGGGGAGGAAGGGGAGGTTTGAGGTAGGCCTGTAGTTGGTGAGGAAGGGGATGTTTGAGGTAGGCCTGTAGTTGGGGAGGAAGGGGAGGTTTGAGGTAGGCCTGTAGTTGGGGAGGAAGGGGAGGTTTGAGGTAGGCCTGTAGTTGGGGAGGAAGGGGAGGTTTGAGGTAGGCCTGTAGTTGGGGAGGAAGGGGAGGTTTGAGGTAGGCCTGTAGTTGGTGAGGAAGGGGAGGTTTGAGGTAGGCCTGTAGTTGGGGAGGTTTGAGGTAGGCCTGTAGTTGGGGAGGAAGGGGAGGTTTGAGGTAGGCCTGTAATTGGTGAGGAATGGGAGGTTTGAGGTAGGCCTGTAGTTGGGGAGGAAGGGGAGGTTTGAGGTAGGCCTGTAGTTGGTGAGGAAGGGGAGGTTTGATGTAGGCCTGTAGTTGGTGAGGAAGGGGAGGTTTGAGGTAGGCCTGTAGTTGGGGAGGAAGGGGAGGTTTGAGGTAGGCCTGTAGTTGGTGAGGAAGGGGAGGTTTGAGGTAGGCCTGTAGTTGGTGAGGAAGGGGAGGTTTGAGGTAGGCCTGTAGTTGGTGAGGAAGGGGAGGTTTGAGGTAGGCCTGTAGTTGGTGAGGAAGGGGAGGTTTGAGGTAGGCCTGTAGTTGGGGAGGTTTGAGGTAGGCCTGTAGTTGGGGAGGAAGGGGAGGTTTGAGGTAGGCCTGTAGTTGGTGAGGAAGGGGAGGTTTGAGGTAGGCCTGTAGTTGGGGAGGTTTGAGGTAGGCCTGTAGTTGGGGAGGAAGGGGAGGTTTGAGGTGGGCCTGTAGTTGGGGAGGTTTGAGGTAGGCCTGTAGTTGGTGAGGAAGGGGAGGTTTGAGGTAGGCCTGTAGTTGGGGAGGAAGGGGAGGTTTGAGGTAGGCCTGTAGTTGGGGAGGTTTGAGGTAGGCCTGTAGTTGGTGAGGAAGTGGAGGTTTGAGGTAGGCCTGTAGTTGGGGAGGAAGGGGAGGTTTGAGGTAGGCCTGTAGTTGGGGAGGAAGGGGAGGTTTGAGGTAGGCCTGTAGTTGGGGAGGAAGGGGAGGTTTGAGGTAGGCCTGTAGTTGGGGAGGAAGGGGAGGTTTGAGGTAGGCCTGTAGTTGGGGAGGAAGGGGAGGTTTGAGGTAGGCCTGTAGTTGGTGAGGAAGGGGAGGTTTGAGGTAGGCCTGTAGTTGGGGAGGTTTGAGGTAGGCCTGTAGTTGGGGAGGAAGGGGAGGTTTGAGGTAGGCCTGTAATTGGTGAGGAATGGGAGGTTTGAGGTAGGCCTGTAGTTGGGGAGGAAGGGGAGGTTTGAGGTAGGCCTGTAGTTGGTGAGGAAGGGGAGGTTTGATGTAGGCCTGTAGTTGGTGAGGAAGGGGAGGTTTGAGGTAGGCCTGTAGTTGGGGAGGAAGGGGAGGTTTGAGGTAGGCCTGTAGTTGGTGAGGAAGGGGAGGTTTGAGGTAGGCCTGTAGTTGGTGAGGAAGGGGAGGTTTGAGGTAGGCCTGTAGTTGGTGAGGAAGGGGAGGTTTGAGGTAGGCCTGTAGTTGGTGAGGAAGGGGAGGTTTGAGGTAGGCCTGTAGTTGGGGAGGTTTGAGGTAGGCCTGTAGTTGGGGAGGAAGGGGAGGTTTGAGGTAGGCCTGTAGTTGGTGAGGAAGGGGAGGTTTGAGGTAGGCCTGTAGTTGGGGAGGTTTGAGGTAGGCCTGTAGTTGGGGAGGAAGGGGAGGTTTGAGGTGGGCCTGTAGTTGGGGAGGTTTGAGGTAGGCCTGTAGTTGGTGAGGAAGGGGAGGTTTGAGGTAGGCCTGTAGTTGGGGAGGAAGGGGAGGTTTGAGGTAGGCCTGTAGTTGGGGAGGTTTGAGGTAGGCCTGTAGTTGGTGAGGAAGGGGAGGTTTGAGGTAGGCCTGTAGTTGGGGAGGAAGGGGAGGTTTGAGGTAGGCCTGTAGTTGGGGAGGAAGGGGAGGTTTGAGGTAGGCCTGTAGTTGGGGAGGAAGGGGAGGTTTGAGGTAGGCCTGTAGTTGGTGAGGAAGGGGAGGTTTGAGGTAGGCCTGTAGTTGGGGAGGAAGGGGAGGTTTGGGGAGGAAGGGGAGGTTTGAGGTAGGCCTGTAGTTGGGGAGGAAGGGGAGGTTTGAGGTAGGCCTGTAGTTGGTGAGGAAGGGGAGGTTTGAGGTAGGCCTGTAGTTGGTGAGGAAGGGGAGGTTTGAGGTAGGCCTGTAGTTGGGGAGGTTTGAGGTAGGCCTGTAGTTGGGGAGGAAGGGGAGGTTTGAGGTAGGCCTGTAGTTGGTGAGGAAGGGGAGGTTTGAGGTAGGCCTGTAGTTGGGGAGGTTTGAGGTAGGCCTGTAGTTGGGGAGGAAGGGGAGGTTTGAGGTGGGCCTGTAGTTGGGGAGGTTTGAGGTAGGCCTGTAGTTGGTGAGGAAGGGGAGGTTTGAGGTAGGCCTGTAGTTGGGGAGGAAGGGGAGGTTTGAGGTAGGCCTGTAGTTGGGGAGGTTTGAGGTAGGCCTGTAGTTGGTGAGGAAGGGGAGGTTTGAGGTAGGCCTGTAGTTGGGGAGGAAGGGGAGGTTTGAGGTAGGCCTGTAGTTGGGGTGGAAGGGGAGGTTTGAGGTAGGCCTGTAGTTGGGGAGGAAGGGGAGGTTTGAGGTAGGCCTGTAGTTGGTGAGGAAGGGGAGGTTTGAGGTAGGCCTGTAGTTGGGGAGGAAGGGGAGGTTTGGGGAGGAAGGGGAGGTTTGAGGTAGGCCTGTAGTTGGGGAGGAAGGGGAGGTTTGAGGTAGGCCTGTAGTTGGGGAGGAAGGGGAGGTTTGAGGTAGGCCTGTAGTTGGTGAGGAAGGGGAGGTTTGAGGTAGGCCTGTAGTTGGTGAGGAAGGGGAGGTTTGAGGTAGGCCTGTAGTTGGGGAGGAAGGGGAGGTTTGAGGTAGGCCTGTAGTTGGGGAGGAAGGGGAGGTTTGAGGTAGGCCTGTAGTTGGTGAGGAAGGGGAGGTTTGAGGTAGGCCTGTAGTTGGGGAGGTTTGAGGTAGGCCTGTAGTTGGGGAGGAAGGGGAGGTTTGAGGTAGGCCTGTAGTTGGTGAGGAATGGGAGGTTTGAGGTAGGCCTGTAGTTGGGGAGGAAGGGGAGGTTTGAGGTAGGCCTGTAGTTGGTGAGGAAGGGGAGGTTTGAGGTAGGCCTGTAGTTGGTGAGGAAGGGGAGGTTTGAGGTAGGCCTGTAGTTGGGGAGGAAGGGGAGGTTTGAGGTAGGCCTGTAGTTGGTGAGGAAGGGGAGGTTTGAGGTAGGCCTGTAGTTGGTGAGGAAGGGGAGGTTTGAGGTAGGCCTGTAGTTGGTGAGGAAGGGGAGGTTTGAGGTAGGCCTGTAGTTGGTGAGGAAGGGGAGGTTTGAGGTAGGCCTGTAGTTGGGGAGGTTTGAGGTAGGCCTGTAGTTGGGGAGGAAGGGGAGGTTTGAGGTAGGCCTGTAGTTGGTGAGGAAGGGGAGGTTTGAGGTAGGCCTGTAGTTGGGGAGGTTTGAGGTAGGCCTGTAGTTGGTGAGGAAGGGGAGGTTAGAGGTAGGCCTGTAGTTGGTGAGGAAGGGGAGGTTTTGAGGTAGGCCTGTAGTTGGTGAGGAAGGGGAGGTTAGAGGTAGGCCTGTAGTTGGGGAGGTTTGAGGTAGGCCTGTAGTTGGGGAGGAAGGGGAGGTTTGAGGTAGGCCTGTAGTTGGGGAGGAAGGGGAGGTTTGAGGTAGGCCTGTAGTTGGGGAGGTTTGAGGTAGGCCTGTAGTTGGTGAGGAAGGGGAGGTTAGAGGTAGGCCTGTAGTTGGTGAGGAAGGGGAGGTTTTGAGGTAGGCCTGTAGTTGGTGAGGAAGGGGAGGTTAGAGGTAGGCCTGTAGTTGGGGAGGAAGGGGAGGTTTTGAGGTAGGCCTGTAGTAGGGGAGGATCTCAGGGTCCAGGCCCTGTTTCTTCAGTATAGGAGTTATAGCCGCTGTTTTCAAAGAAGTAGGAACGATGCCAGATGTGAGGGATACATTTTACAATCTCGACCACCAGGGGGCAGAGAACAGGGAGGCATGCTTTAACTAAGGCAGTGAGTATGGGGTCAAGGGAGCAGGTTGTGGTTTGGGGTTTAGAAAATACTTCAGTAGTGGTGGTTTCATTAACAAGGGAGATGACATGAAGTCTGTTCACAGATGGTGGGGTGTATATCTGGTCTCGCTCCCTCTCCCTCCCTCCCTCCCTCCCTCCCTCCCTCCCTCCCTCCCTCCCTCTCCCTCCCTCCTTCCCTCCTCTTTCTCTCTCCAGGCCCTCCATCGGCCCCCAGGAACCTGATCTCTCTCATTAACGAGACGGCTCTGTTCCTCACCTGGTCTCCGCCAAGCGACAGCGGTGGCAGGAAGGACCTCACCTATAACATCGTGTGCCATCGCTGTGGCGGGGTTGGCAGTGGCGCCTCCGGTGGCGGGGAGGACTGTGAGCCGTGTGAGGCTGACCTGCGCTTCGTACCAGGCCCCCTGGGCCTCACCGGGACCTCCGTGGCTGTTCTGGACTTGGCGCCCCACGCCAACTACACCTTCCACGTGGAGACTGTCAATGGAGTGTCTGGGCTGGGCCAGAACACCAGGCCCCTGGCTAACATCACTGTTACTACGGACCAGACTGGTGAGTATTGACCAGACCCCTGGTTAACATCACTGTTATTACTGACCAGACCCCTGGTTAACATCACTGTTACTACGGACCAGACCACCTGGTTAACATCACTGTTATTACTGACCAGACCACCTGGTTAACATCACTGTTACTACGGACCAGACTGGTGAGTATTGACCAGACCACCTGGTTAACATCACTGTTATTACTGACCAGACCCCTGGTTAACATCACTGTTATTACTGACCAGACCCCTGGTTAACATCACTGTTATTACTGACCAGACCCCTGGTTAACATTACTGTTACTACGGACCAGACCACCTGGTTAACATCACTGTTACTACGGACCAGACCACCTGGTTAACATCACTGTTATTACTGACCAGACCCCTGGTTAACATCACTGTTACTACGGACCAGACCCCTGGTTAACATCACTGTTACTACGGACCAGATCCCTGGTTAACATCACTGTTACTACTGACCAGACCCCTGGTAAACATCACTGTTATTACCGACCAGACCCCTGGTTAACATCACTGTTATTACTGACCAGACCCCTGGTTAACATCACTGTTACTACGGACCAGACCCCTGGTTAACATCACTGTTACTACGGACCAGACCCCTGGTTAACATCACTGTTATTACCGACCAGACCCCTGGTTAACATCACTGTTAGTACCGACCAGACCCCTGGTTAACATCACTGTTACTACGGACCAGACCCCTGGTTAACATCACTGTTACTACGGACCAGACCCCTGGTTAACATCACTGTTATTACTGACCAGACCACCTGGTTAACATCACTGTTACTACGGACCAGACCCCTGGTTAACATCACTGTTACCACGGACCAGACCACCTGGTTAACATCACTGTTACCACGGACCAGACCCCTGGTTAACATCACTGTTACTACGGACCAGACCCCTGGTTAACATCACTGTTACTACTGACCAGACCACCTGGTTAACATCACTGTTACTACGGACCAGACCCCTGGTTAACATCACTGTTACCACGGACCAGACCACCTGGTTAACATCACTGTTACTACGGACCAGACCCCTGGTTAACATCACTGTTACTACGGACCAGACCACCTGGTTAACATCACTGTTATTACCGACCAGACCCCTGGTTAACATCACTGTTAGTACCGACCAGACCCCTGGTTAACATCACTGTTACTACGGACCAGACCCCTGGTTAACATCACTGTTACTACAGACCAGACCCCTGGTTAACATCACTGTTATTACTGACCAGACCACCTGGTTAACATCACTGTTACTACGGACCAGACCCCTGGTTAACATCACTGTTACCACGGACCAGACCACCTGGTTAACATCACTGTTACCACGGACCAGACCCCTGGTTAACATCACTGTTACTACGGACCAGACCCCTGGTTAACATCACTGTTACTACTGACCAGACCACCTGGTTAACATCACTGTTACTACGGACCAGACCCCTGGTTAACATCACTG
>NW_028160179.1:0-38264 GCF_964263955.1 Coregonus lavaretus
CACCAAATTGAGACTCTGCATGCAGAATTCTGCAAAAACATCCTCCGTGTACAACGTAAAACACCAAATAATGCATGCAGAGCAGAATTAGGCCAATACCCGCTAATTATCAAAATCCAGAAAAGAGCCGTTAAATTCTATAACCACTTAAAAGGAAGCGATTCCCAAACCTTCCATACAAAGCCATCACCTACAGAGAGATGAACTTGGAGAAGAGTCCCCTAAGTAAGCTTGTCCTGGGGCTCTGTTCACAAACACAAACAGACCCCACACAGCCCCAGGACAACAACAACAACACAATTAGACCCAACCAAATCATGAGAAAACAAAAAGAGAATTACTTGACACATAGGAAAGAACAAACAAAAAAACAGAGCAAACTAGAATGCTATTTGGCCCTAAACAGAGAGTACACAGTGGCAGAATACCTGACCACTGTGACTGACCCAAACTTAAGGAAAGCTTTGACTATGTACAGACTCAGTGAGCATAGCCTTGCTATTGAGAAAGGCCGCCGTAGGCAGACCTGGCTCTCAAGAGAAGACAGGCTATGTGCACACTGCCCACAAAATGAGGTGGAAACTGAGCTGCACTTCCTAACCTCCTGCCAATGTATGACCATATTAGAGACACATATTTCCCTCAGATTACAGCGATCCACAAAGAATTCGAAAACAAACCCAATTTTGATCAACTCCCTTATCTACTGGGTGAAAAACCACAGTGTGCCATCACAGCTGCAAGATTTGTGACCTGTTGCCACAAGAAAGGGCAACCAGTGAAGAACAAACACCATTGTAAATACAACCCATATTTATGTTTATTTATTTTCCCATTTGTACTTTAACTATTTGCACATTGTTACAACACTGTATATATACATAATATGACATTTGAAATGTCTTTATTCTTTTGAAACTTCTGAGTGTAATGTTTACTGTTAATATCTATTGTTTATTTCACTTTTGTTTACTATCTACTTCACTTGCTTTGGCAATGTTAACACACGTTTCCCATGCCAATAAAGCCCTTACATTGAAATTGAATTGAATTGAGAGAGAGAGAGAGAGAGAGAGAGAGAGAGAGAGAGAAGAGAGAGAGAGAGAGAGAGAGAAGAGGGAAGAGAGAGAGAGAGAGAGAGAGAGAGAGAGAGAGAGAGAGAGAGAGAGAGAAGAGGAGAGAGAGAGAGAGAGAGAGAGAGAGAGAGAGAGAGAGAGAGAGAGAGAGAGAGAGAGAGAGAGAGAGAAGAGGGAAAGAGAGAGAGAGAGAGAGAGAGAGAGAAGAGGGAAGAGAGAGAGAGAGAGAGAGAGAGAGAGAGAGAGAGAGAGAGAAGAGGAAGAGAGAGAGAGAAGAGGGAAGAGAGAGAGAGAGAGAGAGAGAGAGAGAGAGAGAGAGAAGTGGGAAGAGAGAGAGAGAGAGAGAGAGAGAGGAGAAGAGGGAAGAAGAGAGAGAGAGAGAGAGAGAGAGAGAGGGAAGAGAGAGAGAGAAGAGAGGAAGAGAGAGAGAGAGAGAGAGAGAGAGAGAGAGAGAGAGAGAGAGAGAGAGAGAGAGGGAAGAGAGAGAGAGAGAGAGAGAGAGAGAGAGAGAGAGGAGAGGAAGAGAGAGAGAGAGAGAGAGAGAGAGAGAGAGAGAGAGAGAAGAGGGAAGAGAGAGAGGAAGAGGAGAGAGGAGAGGAGAGGAGAGAGAAGAGGGGCATACCTGCGGCGCCAAGCGGATCAGTTCCTTCAGCTGCTCTCTGTGGGTAGACCTGTGGGTGAGGTTACCGTGGCATCACCTAGAAGGAGATGACAGGGTTTAGGATGTTTGTCTGCCTGTTGATCTGTCTGTCTTTCTATCTCTAGGGTATACACTGTGGGCTATGGTTACCATGGCATCACCTAGATCATCATGGGATTGATAATATTACTATTCTGTTTATACCGTAAACCTGTTTCTCAAAATCTGTTTGATTAACTGGTCCTCTGTAGCTCAGTTAATAGATCATGGTGCTTGCCTTGCCAGGAAAATGGGTTTGATTCCGGGGAGCACCCATATACGTAAAAAATGTATGCAAGCATTACTCTAAAGCAATTTGGATAAAAGCGTCTGCTAAATGGCATATTATTATTATTTTTATTATGACACACTCAATGAGAATCAACCAACAAAGAAAACAGATATGTTGTGTTGGACTGGAGTCATCAACACATTTTCCCTCTTAAATGTTTCTTGTAAACTAAACCAAAATCTTAATCAGCTGTGATGTCTGTATGACTGGGCATTTCTCTATAAAGCTCCACTAGCCACATTAGGGCCTACCCCACCCAGGACCTCTCCTAGCACCTCGCCCCAGGACAGGCATTCCAGAGGCGGGGTGGGACCAACAACAAAGACTGGCTGTCTGGGTCTTCAGCCAAGGATGGAAGGGAGAGTCCCAGAACGCGTCGTCCAATAATTACGTCTTATAGAGGCCAGGAATGAGAAACAAGACCCGGCATGGCAAACGGCTTGATTACATACCTGACGTGGTGTGTGTGTGCGTTATGTATGTATGTATGTATGTATGTATGTTGTGGTCCTCTGTAGCTCAATTGGTAGAGCACGGCGCTTGTAACGCCAGGGTAGCGGGTTCGATCCCCGGGACCACCCATACGTAAAAATGTATGCGCACATGACCGTAAGTCGCTTTGGATAAAAGCGTCTGCTAAATGGCATATTATTATTATGTGTGTGTGTGTGTAAAAGACACCCACTTTGAGCGGCCACTAAATTTTCCCAAGAAGAGGCAAACAAAATTTAAAAAACCAAACTGAAAGACAGGAAGCAAACCACACAGTGGAGCAAAATGAAAGCAGGGACGATCAGATACATTTGGTTTGTCTAGAAACTCAAATAGGGAGCGCCAACTAAAGGTGTTGACCCTCCACATCTCTCAAGACAACTAAAGGTGTTGACCCTCCACATCTCTCAAGACAACTGGAACACTGGGCTAGCCGCTCTAAAATACAGTGGGGGAAAAAAGTATTTAGTCAGCCACCAATTGTGCAAGTTCTCCCACTTAAAAATATGAGAGAGGCCTGTAATTTTCATCATAGGTACACGTCAACTATGACAGACAAAATGAGGAAAAAAAATCCAGAAAATCACATTGTAGGATTTTTAATGAATTTATTTGCAAATTATGGTGGAAAATAAGTATTTGGTCACCTACAAACAAGCAAGATTTCTGGCTCTCACAGACCTGTAACTTCTTCTTTAAGAGGCACCTCTGTCCTCCACTCGTTACCTGTATTAATGGCACCTATTTGAACTTGTTATCAGAATAAAAGACACCTGTCCACAACCTCAAACAGTCACACTCCAAACTCCACTATGGCCAAGACCAAAGAGCTGTCAAAGGACACCAGAAACAAAATTGTAGACCTGCACCAGGCTGGGAGGACTGAATCTGCAATAGGTAAGCAGATTGGTTTGAAGAAATCAACTGTGAGAGCAATTATTAGGAAATGGAAGACATAAAAGACCACTGATAATCTCCCTCGATCTGGGGCTCCACGCAAGATCTCACCCCGTGGGGTCAAAATGATCACAAGAACGGTGAGCAAAAATCCCAGAACCACATGGGGGGACCTAGTGAATGACCTGCAGAGAGCTGGGACCAAAGTAACAAAGCCTACCATCAGTAACACACTACGCCGCCAGGGACTCAAATCCTGCAGTGCCAGACGTGTCCCCCTGCTTAAGCCAGTACATGTCCAGGCCCGTCTGAAGTTTGCTAGAGTGCATTTGGATGATCCAGAAGAGGATTGGGAGAATGTCATATGGTCAGATGAAACCAAAATAGAACTTTTTGGTAAAAACTCAACTCGTCGTGTTTGGAGGACAAAGAATGCTGAGTTGCATCCAAAGAACACCATACCTACTGTGAAGCATGGGGGTGGAAACATCATGCTTTGGGGCTGTTTTTCTGCAAAGGGACCAGGACGACTGATCCGTGTAAAGTAAAGAATGAATGGGGCCATGTATCGTGAGATTTTGAGTGAAAACCTCCTTCCATCAGCAAGGGCATTGAAGATGAAACGTGGCTGGGTCTTTCAGCATGACAATGATCCCAAACACACCGCCCGGGCAACGAAGGAGTGGCTTCGTAAGAAGCATTTCAAGGTCCTGGAGTGGCCTAGCCAGTCTCCAGATCTCAACCCCATAGAAAATCTTTGGAGGGAGTAGAAAGTCCGTGTTGCCCAGCGACAGCCCCAAAACATCACTGCTCTAGAGGAGATCTGCATGGAGGAATGGGCCAAAATACCAGCAACAGTGTGTGAAAACCTTGTGAAGACTTACAGAAAACGTTTGACCTGTGTCATTGTCAACAAAGGGTATATAACAAAGTATTGAGAAACTTTTGTTATTGACCAAATACTTATTTTCCACCATAATTTGCAAATAAATTCATTAAAAATCCTACAATGTGATTTTCTGGATTTTTTTCTCTCATTTTGTCTGTCATTGTTGACGTGTACCTATGATGAAAATTACAGGCCTCTCTCATCTTTTTAAGTGGGAGAACTTGCACAATTGTTGGCTGACTAAATACTTTTTTTCCTCACTGTATCACCTGGGGCAACACAGGTGAAACGCCTTCTGACTAACGAGATGACAAGCCAGCACAGGTGTAACACATACTGACTAATGAGGTGACACCAATCGGTTCGCCCAACGTGCTAATGTCCAACCTCGAAATATAAATGGAGAAACCAAAGCCCATAACACCTTCGCCCTTAAGACAACAAATATACGATCCCGCAGGTGAAGAAGCCGGATGTGGAGGTCCTGAGCTGGCGTGGTTACACGTGGTCTGCGGTTGTGAGGCGGGTTGGACGTACTGCCAAATTCTGTAAAACAAAGTTGGAGGCGGCTGATGGTAGAGAAATGTACATTAAATTATCTGGAAACAGGTCTGGTGGACACTCCTGCAGTCAGCATGCCAATTGCACGCTCCGTCAATACATGAGACATCTGTGGCATTGTGTTGTGTGACAAAACTGCACATTTTAGAGTGGCTTTTTATTGTCCCCCGCACAAGGTGCACCTGTGTAATGATAAAAAATAAAGAAAAACCCTTGAATGAGTAGGTGTGTCCAAACTTCTGACTGGTACTGTCTATATATTTTACAAGCATTTCGCTACACCCGCAATAACATCTGCTAAATATGTGTATGTGACCAATAAAATGTGATTTGATTTAATTTGAAACATTTCTGCAAAACAATTTGAGAGAATTTATATTTTTGTGCGTATGGAACATTTCTGAGATCTTTTATTTCAGCTCATGAAACATGGGCCCAGCACTTAACATGTTGCGTTTATATTTTTGTTAAGTATATACAGTGGGGATAAAAAGTATTTAGTCAGCCACCAATTGTGCATGTTCTCCCACTTAAAAAGATGAGAGAGGCCTGTAATTTTCATCATAGGTACATGTCAACTATGACAGACAAATTGAGAAAAAAAATTCCAGAAAATCACATTGTAAGATTTTTTATGAATTTATTTGCAAATTATGGTGGAAAATAAGTATTTGGTCACCTACAAACAAGCAAGATTTCTGGCTCTCACAGACTTGTAACTTCTTCTTTAAGAGGCTCCTCTGTCCTCCACACGTTACCTGTATTAATGGCACCTGTTTGAACTTGTTATCAGTATAAAAGACACCTGTCCACAACCTCAAACAGTCACACTCCAAACTCCACTATGGCCAAGACCAAAGAGCTGTCAAAGGACACCAGAAACAAAATTGTAGACCTGCACCAGGCTGGGAAGACTGAATCTGCAATAGGTAAGCAGATTGGTTTGAAGAAATCAACTGTGGGAGCAATTATTAGGAAATGGAAGACATAAAAGACCACTGATAATCTCCCTCGGTCTGGGGCTCCACGCAAGATCTCACCCCGTGGGGTCAAAATGATCACAAGAACGGTGAGCAAAAATCCCAGAACCACACGGGGGGACCTAGTGAATGACCTGCAGAGAGCTGGGATCAAAGTAACAAAGCCTACCATCAGTAACACACTACGCCGCCAGGGACTCAAATCCTGCAGTGCCAGACGTGTCCCCCTGCTTAAGCCAGTACATGTCCAGGCCCGTCTGAAGTTTGCTAGAGTGCATTTGGATGATCCAGAAGAGGATTGGGAGAATGTCATATGGTCAGATGAAACCAAAATAGAACTTTTTGGTAAAAACTCAACTCGTCGTGTTTGGAGGACAAAGAATGCTGAGTTGCATCCAAAGAACACCATACCTACTGTGAAGCATGGGGGTGGAAACATCATGCTTTGGGGCTGTTTTTCTGCAAAGGGACCAGGACGACTGATCCGTGTAAAGGAAAGAATGAATGGGGCCATGTATCGTGAGATTTTGAGTGAAAACCTCCTTCCATCAGCAAGGGCATTGAAGATGAAACGTGGCTGGGTCTTTCAGCATGACAATGATCCCAAACACACCGCCCGGGCAACGAAGGAGTGGCTTCGTAAGAAGCATTTCAAGGTCCTGGAGTGGCCTAGCCAGTCTCCAGATCTCAACCCCATAGAAACTCTTTGGAGGGAGTTGAAAGTCCGTGTTGCCCAGCGACAGCCCCAAAACATCACTGCTCTAGAGGAGATCTGCATGGAGGAATTGACCAAAATACCAGCAACAGTGTGTGAAAACCTTGTGAAGACTTACAGAAAACGTTTGACCTGTGTCATTGCCAACAAAGGGTATATAACAAAGTATTGAGAAACTTTTGTTATTGACCAAATACTTATTTTCCACCATAATTTGCAAATACATTCATTAAAAATCCTACAATGTGATTTTCTGGATTTTTTTTTCTCATTTTGTCTGTCATAGTTGACGTGTACCTATGATGAAAATTACAGGCCTCTCTCATCTTTTTAAGTGGGAGAGCTTGCACAATTGGTGGCTGACTAAATTCGTTTTTTTCCCCACTGTACATATACTGTACCAGTCAAAAGTTTGGACACACCTACTCACTCAAGGGTTTTTCTTTATTTTTACTATTTTCTACATTGTAGAATAATAGTGAAGACATCAAAACGTTAGTAGTTCCCCAGTGTAAGGCGCTGGTCAATTCAGGCACAGCTGGGAACTTCATGGACAGGTCTTTAGCTAATAGTCTATGTATCACATTGGTTCCCCTACCCATTCCATTGCCCATCAAAGCACTTGACAGTCGACCATTAGGGTCAGGTTATGTTAGGGAGGTTACAGCACCAGTCACGATGATTATGCAGGAGACCCATAGGGAGCAAATCACCTTTTTTATTATTGAGTCCCCTGATTTCTCTGTTGTGTTGGGTCTTCCCTGGCTCGCACTACACCATCCCACCTTTTCATGGCCACAGAGGGTTCTCACGGGGTGGTCGCGAGAGTGTCAGGGTAGGTGTCTAGCTGTTTCCGTTGGTGCAACCACGGTGAAAAGTCCAGACACTACCTCCACCGTGCGCATTCCCCCCGAATACCTTGACTTGGCGCACTCGTTTTCCAAAACGCAGGCGACCAAATTACCACCCCAACGGGCGGGGGATTGTGCGATAAACCTCCGGTTAGACGCTGTGCCTCCCAGGAGCTTGTCTATCCCCTGTCGCAGGCTGAAACGGAGGCGATGGAGACATACGTCTCTGAGTCCCTGCGCCAGGGGTTCATACGTCCCTCCACTTCGCCCGCCTCCTCAAGTTTATTTTTCGTGAAGAAGAAAGACGGAGGTCTGCGCCCTTACATTGATTACCGGGCACTTAATCAAACTACCATTCGCCATAGTTACCCTCTACCCCTCATCTCCTCTGTTATCGAATCAACGCATGGGGCGCGCTTCTTCACGCAATTAGATCTCCGGAATGCGTTCAACCTGGTGTGTGTCCGAGAAGGGGACGAGTGGAAGACAGCATTCAGCACAACCACGGGGCATTACGAATACCTGGTGATGCAGCACGGGTTGATGAATGCTCCATCAGTCTTCCAGTCCTTTGTGAACGAGGTTTTTCGGGACATGCTTGGTCGCGATGTGGTGGTCTACATCGATGACATTCTGGTGTATTCTGCTACACGCGCCAAGCATGTGTCCCTGGTTCGCAGAGTGCTGGTCCGACTGTTGGAGCAGGACCTGTATGCCAAGGCAGAGAAGTGTCTGTTCTTCCAACAGTCCGTCTCCTTCCTCGGATACCACATCACCACCTCATGTGTGGAGATGGAGAGAGACCGCATTTCAGCTGTGTGTAATTGGCCGACTCCAACCACGGTAAAGGAGGTGCAGCACTTTATTGGGTTTGCCAATTACTATCTGAGGTTTATCCGGGGATTTGGCAAGGTCGCAGCTCCCATCACCTCTCTGTTGAAGGGTGGGCCTTCCAGGCTCCGCTGGTCTACTGAGGCTGACAGGGCTTTCAGTAACCTGAGGGCTCTGTTCACCTCAGCCCCGGTACTGGCCCATCCCGATCCATCATTACCGTTCGTAGTGGAGGTGGATGCGTCCAAGGTAGGGATAGGTGCTGCCACCCAAGCTCCGCCCCTGTGCCTTCTTCTCTGAGAAGCTCAGCCCGGATGAGCAGAACTACGACGCTGGTGATCGGGAGCTGTTGGCTGTTGTCAGAGCCCTGACCACGTGGAGGCACTGGCTCGAGGAGGCGAAACACCCTTTCCTCGTCTGGACTGACCACCGTAACCTGGAGTACATCCGGGCACCGAGGAGGCTGAACCCTCGCCAGGCCAGGTGGGCCTTGTTCTTCACCCGGTTTGATTTCACGTTGTCATACATACCAGGTACTGAGAACATTGTGGCGGCAGTTCTGTGGGCGGTGGACGCGGACATAGAGCGGGCGTTATGCACAGAGCCATCGCCACCTCAGTGCCCAGCTGGGCAGCAGGACGTGCTGTCTCTTGTCCATGACCGTCTTTTCTATTGGGCACACACATCTCCCTCCTCTGGTCAACCAGGTATCGGCCGTACAGCGCGCTGCCTGACCGGGAAGTACTGGTGACCTACCTTTGCTAAGGACGTGAGGGTGTATGTCTCCTCCTGCTCGGTGTGCGCCCAGAGTAAGGCACCTAGGCACCTCGCAGCGGGTAAGTTACATCCCTTACCAGTTCCACAACGGCCATGGTCCCACTTGTCAATTGACTTCCTCACTGATCTTCCCCTCTCTCAGGGTAACACCACCATCCTGGTCGTTGTGGACCGCTTTTCTAAAGCCTGCCGCCTCCTTCCCCTGCCCGGTCTCTCCACGGCCCTGCAAACTGCGGAAGCCCTGTTTACTCACGTCTTCCGGCACTACGGGGTGCCAGAGAACAAAGTGTCTGACCGGGGTCCCCAGTTTACATCCAGGGTCTGGAAGGCGTTCATGGAACGTCTGGGGGTCTCAGTCAGCCTGATCGCTGGGTTTCACCCCGAGTCTAATGGACAGGTGGAACGGGTGAATCAGGATGTGGGTAGGTTCCTGCGGTCCTACTGCCAGGACCGGCCGGGGTAGTGGTCAGTGTTTTTGCCATGGGCTGAATATGCCCTAGAACTCTCTCTGCCACTCCTCCACTAACCTATTTCCCTTTCAATGTGTCTTAGGGTATCAGCCGGTTCTGGCACCATGGCATCAGAGCCAGACCGAAGCTCCTGCGGTGGACGACTGATTTCGGCGCGTGGAGGAGACGTGGAACGCTGCCCATGTCCACCTCCAGCGCGCCACGCATCGCCAGAAAGCCAACGCTGACAGCCACCTTAGTGAGGCCCCGGTCGTTGTTCCTGGTGATCGGGTCTGGCTCTCGACCCGGAATCTGCCCCTCCGCCTGCCCTGCTGGAAGCTGAGGCAGCGGTTTGTGGGGCCGTTCAAAGTCCTGAGGAGAATAAATAAGGTTACGTATAGGTTACTACTCCCTCCTGATTACCGTATGAACCCCTCGTTTCACATGTCTCTCCTCAGGCCGTTGGTGGCTGGTCTGCTCCAGGAGTCTGAGGTGCGGGAGGTCCTTCCACCCCTTCTGGACATCGAGGGGGTCCCGGCGTACTCTGTCCGTTCCATCCTGGATTCGCGGCGTCGGGTGGGGGGCCTTCAGTACCTCGTGGAGTGGGAGGGGTGCGGTCCGGAGGAGCGGTGCTGGGTTCCGGTGAGGGATATCCTCGATCCCTTCCTATTGCAGGATTTCCACCGTCGCCATCCGGCTCGCCCTGCTCCACGTCCTCCTGGCCATCCCGAGGCCGGTGTCGGCACGCTGCTGGAGCTGCTGGGGGGGGGGGGGTGGGAGTTACTGTCACGACTTCCTCCGAAGCTGCCTCCTCTCCTTGTTTGTCACCGGCCTTCTCGCCACTACCGCTCCTCATCTCATCATTCCATTTGTTTTGTCTTGTTTATTACACACACCTGGTTCATATCCCCTAATCAGTACCTGTTTAAGTATTCCCTCCGCCCCCCTTGTCTTTGTGTGTGATTGTTTATTGTGGAGGTTACTATAGCTGATTGGCTCAAATAAATACACAAATTAACTTTTAACAAGGCACACCTGTTAATTGAAATGCATTCCAGGTGACTACCTCATGGAGCTGGTTGAGAGAATGCCAAGAATGTGCAAAGCTGTGATCAAGGCAAAGGGTGGCTACTTTGAAGAATCTCAAATATAAAATATATTTTGATTTGTTTAACACGCATGAACTCCACCTCACTGCGGCATCACCCTCCCTCCACAGGATTCACTCGATAGGCACGCTTCTCGAGTCTCCAAAGTAAATGTCATGCTCCAGTACCTTTGCTTGAGTTGGTTTATCTGAGAATAAACACTGATATTCTAAAAGCAGTTCAACAATGTCACCTCTTTCTTCAGAAGGAATTTTGTGTGCCACAAAGACATCAAGGCCCTCTAGAATCTCAGAGCCACTCAGCCGCCCCACAGGCACAGGGCGCACTGGGCCCTCCTTGTGCTCCTGAGGAAGACCACAGTCAACGGCGACAGCAGTGGCCACAAGCAGAACATCACCACCGGTCTCCACCGACCTCTCTGCCCGATTGCAGTGGGCAAAGCCGACACGCCACAACCAGGCCTCCTTCCTGTGCTCCGGTATGGCGATGACACAATCCAGACCACCATTTCCCCTCACCATGGGGCAAGGGCCTGAAAACCGAACCTGCAACAGCGACCCCAGAACGGCAACAAAGTCAGGACTTGGTCACCCACATCGAGTGCGGCATCGGGCCCCCCAATAGCACCAAACCTCCATCCTTGTCTCTGCCCTCTCCAGACTCCCACCAGCAAACCCACAGGTATGGTGCAATCTGCACCGAAAAGCACCAACGTACTCCAACAGAACTGCTCCCATGCTCAAGGTGTTGCCCCGCATCAACCTCTCTCCCAGTAAGTCCAAAGAACCTCCGACACGATGTCCAAACACGAGCTCATTCGGACTAAAACCGAGAGATTCCTGAACAACCTCCCTAGCTGCAAACAGCATAAGAGGGACCCCTCCATCCATTTACATTTTAGTCATTTAGCAGACGCTCTTATCCAGAGCGACTTACAGTTAGTGAATACATTTTTTTTTTTATACTGGCCCCCCGTGGGAATCGAACCCACAACCCTGGCGTTGCAAACGCCATGCTCTATCAACTGAGCTACATCCCTGCCGGCCATTCCCTCCCCTACCCTGGACAACGCTGGGCCAATTGTGCGCCGCCCATGAGTCTCACGGTCGCGGCCGGCTGCGACAGAGCCTGGATTCGAACCAGGATCTCTAGTGGCACAGTTAGCACTGCAATGCAGTGCCTTAGACCACTGCGCCACTCAGGAGCTCCATCCCAGTCCCTCCTAAACTCAAAGCAGCAAGCTCTCAACATAGACCTCAAAGTCCGATGAAATCTCTCCAGAGCATCCCGAAACTCTGGATGGCGGGCAACGGGCAACACCCAACTGCTGCAGCACTTGCTGGAAGACCCCCGACATGAAATTCAAAACTTGGTCCCGATTGCACTACCTGTGGAAGTCCAAACGTTGAAAATAATTTCACCAGGGAATGGCCTTAGTGAAACGAATGGCAGCACACATGATGGTTAAGATAAACTGGTTACCACTCTTGGCTTTGGGCAAAAGACCAACACATTCCACCGGAACCCTGCTGGAAGGTTAATCAAATCAGGAATGGCTGCAAAGGTGTTACCGGTACAGCTTGAGTCAGTTTCCCCGTCCTCTGGCAAATGCAACAGAATTTACAGTGTGTGAGTGCCATTGATAGTATTAACTGTAAAATACCATATTTGGAGGAGGATTTGTTTTTTGGGGGGAAGTATTACATTTTACAGATGTTGGAATCTGTCTCTTGGGTCTTTGTTGTTTCATGTTTCAGACCAGGCCAAGATGGCCTGCCATACTACCATCGTGAGCCAACCTCAGTATCTCTTGTCGAAGCGTAACTGGAACGACAATTTGAGATACACTGGGCCAATCGTCTTGCCCAGAAGTGGTGCGAGTACACCATTTCCTCATCAGAACACCCTCTCTGTCAAAGTAACCCACACTAACTTCGTCAAACTCCTCCTCTGGACGTATCTCAGCAAAAAGAGGGGAGAGGGAAACATCTGTACTCTGTTCAGTAATCAGCTGCTTCCTAGACATCGAAATGTAAACTGTAGGGACCCTCTCTTCCTTCAGTGGTCCTACAAACTCACTCACCTTTGGGGTTTTCAAAGGAGAGGTCAACTCAGGAGGTTTACCGAAATCAGGATCACACATAAATGTCTCAGACATCGACCATGGATCGCTGACATCCTCCTCAACACTAGACTTGCTCCCAGCGACATTCTTAGACATAGCACGTGTAACAGCACACGCTGGGAACACTCTAGGGTTACTTTACTGATAACCCATCAGGTTCCCCTACTCTGGGAACACTCTAGGGTACTTTACTGATAACCCACCGGGTTCCTCTGCTCTGGGAACACTCTAGGGTACTTTACTGATAACCCATCAGGTTCCTCTACTCTGGGAACACTCTAGGGTACTTTACTGATAACACATCAGGTTCCTCTACTCTGGGTTCCTTACAAACGACAGGATTTGGCACGACCTTCCCTCCAGCCAAATCGTTTCCCAGAATGAATGAGACCCCCTTCACCGGTAGGCTAGGCCTCGCTCCCCACGACAACGAAACCAGAAACAAGATCAGTCTCGAGTTCCACATTATACAAAGGAACTGCCATGCAACCCATCTCCACACCTTGTACTAACACACTGTAACCAGTTGCTGAAAATGTCAGACAAAGGCAAAACACCTTCCAAAATGAAAGGGCTGCCCCCCAGTGTCTCGCAATACCTTCACCGACTGCCTAACATAATCACCACTCGGCAGAGACACGAAACCGTCTGAAACAAAGGGTTCATACATCTGATCCAAAATCTTGTTCGGGAGATACACCAATCCCAACCAGAGACTTAATGAGATACACCAATCCCAACCAGAGACTTAATGAGATACACCAATCCCAACCAGAGACTTAATGAGATACACCAATCCCAAGCAGAGACTTAATGAGATACCCCAATCCCAACCAGAGACTTAATGAGATACACCAATCCCAACCAGAGACTTAATGAGATACACCAATCCCAACCAGAGACTTAATGAGATACACCAATCCCAACCAGCGACTTAATGAGATACACCAATCCCAACCAGAGACTTAATGAGATACACCAATCCCAAGCAGAGACTTAATGAGATACACCAATCCCAACCAGAGACTTAATGAGATACACCAATCCCAACCAGAGACTTAATGAGATACACCAATCCCAAGCAGAGCCTTAATGAGATACACCAATCCCAACCAGAGACTTAATGAGATACACCAATCCCAACCAGAGACTTAATGAGAAACACCAATCCCAACCAGCGACTTAATGAGATACACCAATCCCAACCAGAGACTTAATGAGATACACCAATCCCAACCAGAGACAATGAGATACACCAATCCCAACCAGAGACTTAATGAGATACACCAATCCCAACCAGAGACTTAATGAGATACACCAATCCCAACCAGCGACTTAATGAGATACACCAATCCCAACCAGAGACTTAATGAGATACACCAATCCCAACCAGAGACTTAATGAGATACACCAATCCCAAGCAGAGACTTAATGAGATACACCAATCCCAACCAGAGACTTAATGAGATACACCAATCCCAACCAGAGACTTAATGAGATACACCAATCCCAACCAGAGACTTAATGAGATACACCAATCCCAACCAGAGACTTAATGAGATACACCAATCCCAACCAGAGACTTGACATGACAGGCTTTCAGTGACAGTTAGACATCTTAAAACGTAGCTACTGTTGACTGTCAAAACATCGGTGACATTACAGGCTTTCAGTGACAGTTAGACGTCTTAAAACGTAGCTACTGTTGACTGTCAAAACATCGGTGACATTACAGGCTTTCAGAAAAATAAGAGCTTTTTCTCTCTTGTTTTAGGACACTGAGAGACAATGTGTCCTTTCTTACGGCAGTAATGACAAACTGGAGGAGACAACCAAAAACCAGTTTTCTGCCGATCCTTATCTTTGGGCACTGTAGAAAAAGACTGGAAACCTCGCTGTAGGAGGTGATTTCTTGGGATTACTACTACTGGGTGCTTTATTTGTGACGGTAGTTTTATGTGTCAACACCAACTCATCTGCAAGGACGGCAGCTTTCTCAAGAGTGAGATCCTTGTGCTCAGAAATGTAAGTGGAAACCCTTTTGTGAAGGCAATTCTTGAACTGCTTGAGAATCAAGCTTTATCAAATCAAGCTTTATTTATACAGTACATTTCAGACATGAATCCAACGCAATGCGCTTCACAGGAAATAACTAATACAAAACGATGGAAATAAAAACATAAATATTTAAATACTCAACAAACATGAGGATACAAAACTAAAGAATAACAATAAAACTGGATGATTAAAAAGCACCCTGAGGAAAAGCAACGCTAAGAAGGTGTTTTTTAAGATCTCATTTAAATATGTCCACAGTTTCGGTCCAACCTCAGGTTCTCTGGCTATTCCAGAGGCTGGGGGCATAGTAACTAAAGGCTGCCTCTCCATCCCTCAGAGGCTGGGGGCATAGTAACTAAAGGCTGGCCTCTCCATCCCCCAGAGGCTGGGGGCATAGTAACTAAAGGCTGCCTCTCCATCCCCCAGAGGCTGGGGGCATAGTAACTAAAGGCTGCCTCTCCATCCCCCAGAGGCTGGAGGCATAGTAACTAAAGGCTGCCTCTCCATGCCTCAGAGGCTGGGGGCATAGTAACTAAAGGCTGGCCTCTCCATGCCTCAGAGGCTGGGGGCATAGTAACTAAAGGCTGCCTCTCCATCCCCCAGAGGCTGGAGGCATAGTAACTAAAGGCTGCCTCTCCATGCCTCAGAGGCTGGGGGCATAGTAACTAAAGGCTGCCTCTCCATCCCCCAGAGGCTGGGGGCATAGTAACTAAAGGCTGCCTCTCCATCCCCCAGAGGCTGGGGGCATAGTAACTAAAGGCTGCCTCTCTATCCCTCAGAGGCTGGGGGCATAGTAACTAAAGGCTGGCCTCTCCATGCCTCAGAGGCTGGGGGCATAGTAACTAAAGGCTGCCTCTCCATGCCTCAGAGGCTGGGGGCATAGTAACTAAAGGCTGCCTCTCCATCCCCCAGAGGCTGGGGGGATAGTAACTAAAGGCTGCCTCTCCATCCCCCAGAGGCTGGAGGCATAGTAACTAAAGGCTGGCCTCTCCATGCCTCAGAGGCTGGGGGCATAGTAACTAAAGGCTGGCCTCTCCATGCCTCAGAGGCTGGGGGCATAGTAACTAAAGGCTGCCTCTCCATGCCTCAGAGGCTGGGGGCATAGTAACTAAAGGCTGGCCTCTCCATGCCTCAGAGGCTGGGGGCATAGTAACTAAAGGCTGCCTCTCCATGCCTCAGAGGCTGGGGGCATAGTAACTAAAGGCTGGCCTCTCCATGCCTCAGAGGCTGGGGGCATAGTAACTAAAGGCTGCCTCTCCATGCCCCAGAGGCTGGGGGCATAGTAACTAAAGGCTGGCCTCTCCATCCCCCAGAGGCTGGGGGCATAGTAACTAAAGGCTGGCTCTCCATCCCCCAGAGGCTGGGGGCATAGTAACTAAAGGCTGCCTCTCCATCCCTCAGAGGCTGGGGGCATAGTAACTAAAGGTTGCCTCTCCATGCCTCAGAGGCTGGGGGCATAGTAACTAAAGGCTGCCTCTCCATCCCCCAGAGGCTGGGGGCATAGTAACTAAAGGCTGCCTCTCCATCCCTCAGAGGCTGGGGGCATAGTAACTAAAGGCTGGCCTCTCCATGCCTCAGAGGCTGGGGGCATAGTAACTAAAGGCTGGCCTCTCCATGCCTCAGAGGCTGGGGGCATAGTAACTAAAGGCTGCCTCTCCATGCCTCAGAGGCTGGGGGCATAGTAACTAAAGCCTGCCTCTCCATGCCTCAGAGGCTGGGGGCATAGTAACTAAAGGCTGCCTCTCCATGCCTCAGAGGCTGGGGGCATAGTAACTAAAGGCTGCCTCTCCATCCCCCAGAGGCTGGGGGCATAGTAACTAAAGGCTGCCTCTCCATGCCTCAGAGGCTGGGGGCATAGTAACTAAAGGCTGGCCTCTCCATCCCCCAGAGGCTGGGGGGATAGTAACTAAAGGCTGCCTCTCCATGCCTCTTGGTCCTAGACTTTGAGGACCTGAGGGACCTACTGGGTACATAACTTAAAAGCATGTCTGACATGTATTGGGGTGCACAATCGTGGATTGATTTAAAAACCAATAGAAGAATCTTAAAATTAATTCTAAAATTCACAGGCAGCCAGTGCAGAGACCTTAAAACCGGTGTAATGTGTGCTCTCCGTCTGGTCTTGGTCAGTACCCATGCTGCAGCATTCTGTATGTTTGGCAGTTGACCAATGGCTTTCTTGGGTAGACCAGACAGGAGAGCATTACAGTAGTCAAGCCTGCTTGTACTAAAAGCATGGATGAGTCTCTCTGTATCAGCCTGAGAGAGAAACGGCCACGCCTTGGCAATGTTCCTCAGGTGGTAAAAAGCTATTTTGGTCACATTCCTAATGTGTGATTCGAAATTGAGTTCAGAATCTAAAATAACACCTAGGTTTTTTACCTGGTGTTTTACCTTCATTGACCGTGAATTAGAATGTGAGGCCAGATTCTCTCTCTGTGCTTCGGCACCAACAATAAGTACCTTGGTCTTATTGTACCTCTGTAGTATGAGTGTCTTTAAATCCTCAAGGTCCTTGAACTCTTGAGAACCACACCACCGATTAAAAGATGTTCTCTTTGCAAACTCAACATGGCTTTGTGATTCTGTCTTTTCGTAATTTATGGAACTGTTGTCCGTATGCCTGTGGGACTAACTCATAAACCCAAAGGATAGCAACTTTAACAATGTCCTAATCTGAGCTCTCGTCAAGAGATGAAGCGGCGTACACTTCCTGAGCTTTTCCCCCACAAGAACACTTTGGAGGGGCAGTGACCAAATATCTGGCGGCCATTTTAACGACGTGGCAATCAGCTCAAGCAGAGTAAAATATACATCCACTTCCTTTTCGCTGAAAGGTCGGTACAAGCCGGCTGTTCCCGACCAAGATCAAACTCTGTTGGGGGTGCAGGACGGCCTGACTGGACTCAGAGTTCTTCCAGGTCTACTGTATCTCTCTTAATCGAATAGCATGCTAACGTTCCTGTTCTGGCTGCACCGTTCTAATTTCTGTTGTTCCCATTTTGCCTTCAGTTCTACCTCTCTCAGCTGTACGTCTATGGGGTGTCCTCTACCATATCTATCTCTATGGGGTGTACTCTACCACCCGTAGGAACCTCTTCATCATCCTCCCTCTCCAGAAGGATTTCCTCCTCCACAGAAGCAGTATAGACTAACTCTGACTGCTGCTTTTGAATCGGCATGTGATGTCATAATGCTTTGCAAATGACGAGCAGATTCACCTTCGTACGTGTACCTAGCATCTCCCAATGTAGGGTTCTCCACAAACGCTCCCAACTTAATGGTCCTTGGATTTTATCAATTGTATTTATTAGCCTGTGTGTTTATGCAACTTTCAAAATGATTACAACAATCTTATAACTCCTCAGGGTGGATGTCAGTGACAGAAACGACCACAAAGGTGTATTTTGAACACTCGAATATCTGGGCACAGCGCAGCTTCAGAGTATGTGATTAGAGAGACTACCATACTCATGGGAAACAAGATCCTGGACAAGCCCCCATTTTGTTACGTTCCCCAGAAATAAAACAAAAATGGTCGCTCAACCAGAAGTGGGGGAACTAACAAAGAGGTCACCAACAACAACCAAAACAGGTGGGGTTTTTAGGAGGGGTTCTGAAAGACACTCATGGGGGTGTCCACTGAAGGTTGACTAGCAACAACAACTGGGACCTAAAAGACACCCAACCATGAGCGCCCACAACATTTACCCACGAAGAGGCAAACAAAATAAAAAATAAAAAACTGAAAGACAGGAAGCAAACCACAAAGTGGAGCAAAATGAAATCAGGGAAGGTCAGATAAATGTGGTGTGTCTAGAAAATCAAATAGGGAGCGCCAACTAAAGGTGTTGACCCTCCACATCTCTCAAGACAACTGGAACACTGGGCCAGCCACTCTAAAATATCACCTGGGGCAGCAAACGTGAAATGCCTTCACACACACACACACACAAACACAATGACACACACAGACGCACACACACACACACAGATCTGTCAATCACCAGCATGCTTTCCCCTACAGTCTCTATACTTAGACAGTTAATGTAGGTGTCTAGGTATAAAGACTGTAGGGGAAAGCATGCTGGTGATTGACAGATATGTGTGTGTGTGCGTCTGGGTGTGTCATTGTGTGTGTGTGTGTGTGTGTGTGTGTGTGTGTGTGTGTGTGTGTGTGTGTGTGTGTGTGTGTGTGTGTGTGTGTGTGTGTGTGTGTGTGTGTGTGAAGGCGTTTCACGTATTTTGTTTTTGTATGTAATATTTTTTACATTATTAGCTCAGAAAGTGTTTTGTATCATTACATACAGCCGGGAAAAAACGATTGGATATCAGAGCGGCGGTAACTCACCAGCATTACGACCAGGAATACGACTTTCCCGAAGCAGATCCTTTGTTTGCGCTCCCCGGGGCAGCTGAACTGATTCCAGCGGCTGACCCAAAACATCGCCGGCGGAGGAGAGGCACTCGGAGCGGCCTGCTGGTTCGACTTAGGAGGCGCGCACACCACCCACCGCATCCAAGTATACTACGCGCTAATGTTCAGTCTTTGGATAACAAAGTCGACGAGCTCAGGGCAAGGATTTCTTTCCAGAGAGACATCAGGGCCTGTAACATACTTTGTTTCACGGAAACATGGCTCTCTGGGGATATTCTGTCGAAATCGGTCCAGCTAGATGGGTTCTCAGTTCATTCGCGCAGACAGTGAGGGAAAAAAGTATTTGATCCCCTGCTGATTTTGTACGTTTGCACACTGACAAAGAAATGATCAGTCTATAATTTTAATGGTAAGTTTATTGGAACAGTGAGAGACAGAATAACAACAAAAAATCCAGAAAAACGCATGTCAAAAATGTTATAAATTGATTAGCATTTTATTGAGGGAAATAAGTATTTGACCCCCTCTCAATCAGAAAGATTTCTGGCTCCAAGGTGTCTTTTATACAGGTAACGAGCTGAGATTAGGAGCACACTCTTAAAGGGAGTGCTCCTAATCTCAGTTTGTTACCTGTATAAAAGACACCTGTCCACAGAAGCAATCAATCAATCAGATTCCAAACTCTCCACCATGGCCAAGACCAAGGAGCTCTCCAAGGATGTCAGGGACAAGATTGTAGACCTACACACGGCTGGAATGGGCTACAAGACCATCGCCAAGCAGCTTGGTGAGAAGGTGACAACAGTTGGTGCGATTATTCGCAAATGGAAGAAACACAAAATAACTATCAATCTCCCTCGGCCTGGGGCTCCATGCAAGATCTCACCTCGTGGACTTGCAATGATCATGAGAACGGTGAGGAATCAGCCCAGAACTACACGGGAGGATCTTGTCAATGATCTCAAGGCAGCTGGGACCATAGTCACCAAGAAAACAATTGGTAACACACTACAACGTGAAGGACTGAAATCCTGCAGCGCCCGCAAGGTCACCCTCCTCAAGAAAGCACATATACAAGGCCATCTGAAGTTTGCCAATGAACATCTGAATGATTCAGAGGAGAACTGGGTGAAAGTGTTGTGGTCAGATGAGACCAAAATCGAGCTCTTTGGCATCAACTCAACTCGCTGTGTTTGGAGGAGGAGGAATGCTGCCAAGAACACCATCCCCACCGTCAAACATGGAGGTGGAAACATTATGCTTTGGGGGTATTTTTCTGCTAAGGGGACAGGACAACTTCACCGCATCAAAGGGACGGTGGACGGGGCCATATACCATCAAATCTTGGGTGAGAACCTCCTTCCCTCAGCCAGGGCATTGAAATGGGTCGTGGATGGGTATTCCAGCATGACAATGACCCAAAACACACGGCCAAGGCAACAAAGGAGTGGCTCAGGAAGAAGCACATTAAGGTCCTGGAGTGGCCTAGCCAGTCTCCAAACCTTAATCCCATAGAAAATCTGTGGAGGGAGCTGAAGGTTCGAGTTGCCAAACGTCAGCCTCGAAACCTTAATGACTTGGAGAAGATCTGCAAAGAGGAGTGGAACAAAATCCCTCCTGAGATGTGTGCAAACCTGGTGGCCAACTACAAGAAACGTCTGACCTCTGTGATTGCCAACAAGGGTTTTGCCACCAAGTACTAAGTCATGTTTTGCAGAGGGGTTAAATACTTATTTCCCTCATGAAAATGTAAATCAATTTATAACATTTTTGACATGCGTTTTTCTGGATTTTTTTGTTGTAATTCTGTCTCTCACTGTTCAAATAAACCTACCATTAAAATTATAGACTGATCATGTCTTTGTCAGTGGGCAAACGTACAAAATCAGCAGGGGATCAAATACTTTTTTCCCTCACTGTATCTCTCCGGGAAGCAGAAGGGCGGAGGTGTGTGTTTCATGATTAACAACTCATGGTGTAATTGTAGTAACATACAGGAACTCAAGTCCTTTTGTTCACCCGACCTAGAATACCTCACAATCAAATGCCGACCGTATTACCTCCCAAGAGGATTCTCTTCGGTTATAGTCATGGCCGTGTATATCCCCCTTCAAGCCGATCCCACGACGGCCCTCAAAGAACTTCACTGGACTTTATGCAAACTGGAAACCACATATCCTGAGGCTGCATTTATTGTAGCCGGGGATTTTAACAAAGCAAATTTGAGGACTAGGCTGCCGAAGTTCTATCAAAATCGACTGTTGTACTCGGGCTGCTAAAATTCTCAACAATTGCTATTCAAACTCCGGGATGGTTATAAGGCCCTCCCCCCACCCTCCTTTCAGCAAATCTGACCATGACTCCATTTTGCTCCTCCCTTCCTATAGGCAGAAACTCAAACAGGAAGTACCCGTGCTAAGGACTATTCAACGCTGGTCTGACCAATCGGAATCCACGCTTCAAAATTGTTTTGATCACGTGGACTGGGATATGTTCCGGGTAGCTTGCGAAAATAATTTAGACGAATACACTGAAACGGTGACTGAGTTTATCAGGAAGTGTATAGGAGATGTTGTGCCTACTGTGACTATTAAAACCTACCCAAACCAGAAACCGTGGATAGACGGCAGCATTCGCGCAAATCTGAAAGCGTGAACCACCGCATTCAACCACGGCAAGGTGACTGGGAATGTGGCAGAATACAAACAGTATAGCTACTCACTCCGCAAGGCAATTAAACAGGCAGAACATCAGTATAGAGACAAAGTGGAGTCGCAATTCAACGGCTCAGACACGAGACGTATGTGGCAGGGTCTACAGACAATCACGGACTACAAAAGGAAAACCAGCCATGTCGCCGACACCGACGTCTTGCTTCCGGACAAGCTAAACACCTTCTTCGCCCGCTTTGAGGATAACACAGTGCCACTGACGAGGCCCACTACCAAGGACTGTGGGCTTTCCTTCTGCGTGGCCGACGTGAGTAAGACATTTAAGCATGTTAATCCCCGCAAGGCTGCCAGCCCAGACGGCATCCCTAGCTGCGTCCTCAGAGCATGCACAGACCAGCTGGCTGGTGTGTTTATGGACATATTCAATCTCTCCCTATCCCAGTCTGCTGTCCCCACATGCTTCAAGATGGCCACCATTGTTCCTGTACCCATGACTATCGCCCCGTAGCACTCACCTCTGTCATCATGAAGTGCTTTGAGATCATATCACCTCTACCTTACCTGTCACCCTAGACCCACTTCAATTTGCTTACCGCCCCAATAGATCCACAGACGATGCAATCGCCATCACACTACACACTGCCCTATCCCATCTGGACAAGAGGAATACCTATGTAAGAATGCTGTTCATTGACTACAGCTCAGCATTCAACACCATAGTACCCTCCAAGCTCATCATTAAGCTCGAGGCCCTGGGTCTGAACCGCGCCCTGTGCAACTGGGTCCTGGACTTCCTGACAGGCCGCCCCCAGGTGGTGAAGGTAGGAAACAACATCTCCCCTTCGCTGATCCTCAACACAGGGGCCCCACAAGAGTGCGTGCTCAGCCCCCTCCTGTACTCCCTGTTCACCCATGACTGCATAGCTCAGTTGGTAGAGCATGGCGTTTGCAACGCCAGGGTTGTGGGTTCGATTCCCACGGGGGGCCAGTATGAAAAATGTATGCACTCACTAACTGTAAGTTGCTCTGGATAAGAGCGTCTACTAAATGACTAAAAAAATCACTAAGCTAAGGACCCTGGGACTAAACACCTCCCTCTGCAACTGGATCCTGGACTTCCTGATGGGTCGCCCCCAGGTGGAAAGGGTAGGTGACAACACATCTGCCACGCTGATCCTCAACACGGGGGCCCCTCAGGGGTGCGTGCTCAGTCCCCTCCTGTACTCCCTGTTCACCCATGACTGCATGGCCAGGCACGACTCCAACACCATCATTAAGTTTGCCGACGACCCAACAGTGGTAGGCCTGATCACCAAAAGCGATGAGACAGCCTATAGGGAGGAGGTCAGAGACCTGGCCGTGTGGTGCCAGGATAACAACCTCTCCCTCAACGTGCTCAAGACAAAGGAGATGATTGTGGACTACAGGGAAAAAAAGAGGACTGAGCACGCCCCCATTCTCATCGACAGGGCTGTAGTGGAACAGGTTGAGAGCTTCAAGTTCCTTGGTGTCCACATCACCAACAAACTATCATGGTCCAAACACACCAAGACAGTCGTGAAGAGGGCACGACAAAGCCTATTCCCCCTCAGGAGACTGAAAAGATTTGGCATGGGTTCTCAGATCCTCAAAAAGTTCTACAGCTGCACCATCGAGAGCATCCTGACTGGTTGTATCACCGCCTGGTATGGCAACTGCTCGGCCTCCGACCGCAAGGCACTACAGAGGGTAGTGCGTACGGCCCAGTACATCACTGGGGCCAAGCTTCCTGCCATCCAGGACCTCTATTCCAGGCGGTGTCAGAGGAAGGCCCTAGAAATTATCAAAGACTCCAGCCACCCTAGTCATAGACTGTTCTCTCTGCTACCGCATGGCAAGCGGTACCGGAGTGCCAAGTCTAGGTCCAAAAGGCTTCTTAACAGCTTCTACCCCCAAGCCATAAGACTCCTGAACAGCTAATCATGGCTACCCGGACTATTTGCACTGCCCCCCCACCCCATCTTTTTACGCTGCTGCTACTCTGTTAATTATTTATGCATAGTCACTTTAACTCTACCCACATGTACATATTACCTCAACTAGCCGGTGCCCCCGCACATTGACTCTGCACCGGTACCCCCCTGTATATATAGCCTCCTTACTGTTATTTTATTTTACTGCCCCCCCCACCCCACCCCAACCCCCTCTTTTACGCTGCTGCTACTCTGTTTATTATTTATCTACCGAGTTAAAGTGACTATGCATAACTAATAAACATATTACCTCAATTACCTCGACTACATTTACATTACATTTACATTTTAGTCATTTAGCAGACGCTCTTAACCAGAGCGACTTACAGGAGCAATTAGGGTTAAGTGCCTTGCTCAAGGGCACATTAACGTCATTTAGCAGACGCTCTTAGCCAGAGCGACTCACAAATTGGTGCGTTCACCCTATAGCCAGTGGGATAACCACTTTACAATTTGGGGGGGGGGGGGGGGGGGTTAGAAGGAATACTTTAGCCTATCCCAGGTATTCCTTAAAGAGGTGGGGTTTCAAATGTCTCCGGAAGGTGGTGAGTGACTCCGCTGTCCTGGCGTCGTGAGGGAGCTTGTTCCACCATTGGGGTGCCAGAGCAGCGAACAGTTTTGACTGGGCTGAGGGGGAGCTGTGCTTCCGCAGAGGAAGGGGAGCCAGCAGGCCAGAGGTGGATGAACGCAATGTCCTCGTTTGGGTGTAGGGACTGATCAGAGCCTGAAGGTACAGGGGTGCCGTTCCCCTCACTGCTCCAAAGGCAAGCACCATGGTCTTGTAGCGGATGCGAGCTTCAATTGGAAGCCAGTGGAGTGTGCGGAGGAGGGGGGTGACGTGAGAGAACTTGGGAAGGTTGAACACCAGACGGGCTGCGGCATTCTGGATGAGTTGTAGGGGTTTAATGGCACAGGCAGGGAGCCCAGCCAACAGCGAGTTGCAGTAGTCCAGACGGGAGATGACAAGTGCCTGGACCAGGACCTGCGCCGCTTCCTGTGTAAGGCAGGGTCGCACTCTCCGAATGTTGTAGAGCATGAACCTGCAGGAGCGGGTCACCGCCTTGATGTTGGCGGAGAACGACAGGGTGTTGTCCAGGGTCACGCCTAGGCTCTTCGCACTCTGGGAGGAGGACACAGCGGAGTTGTCTACCGTGATGGCGAGATCATGGAACGGGCAGTCCTTCCCGGGGAGGAAGAGCAGCTCCGTCTTGCCAGGGTTCAGCTTGAGGTGGTGATCCGTCATCCATACTGATATGTCTGCCAGACATGCAGAGATGCGATTCGCCACCTGGTGATCAGAAGGGGGAAGGAGAAGATTAGTTGTGTATCGTCAGCGTAGCAATGATAGGAAAGGCCATGTGAGGATATGACAGAGCCAAGTGACTTGGTGTATAGGGAGAAAAGGAGAGGGCCCAAAACCGATCCCTGGGGGACACCAGTGGTGAGAGCACGTGGTGCGGAGACAGCTTCCCGCCACGCCACTTGGTAGGAGCGACCGGTCAGGTAGGACGCAATCCAGGAGTGAGCCGCGCCGGAGATGCCCATTTCGGAGAGGGTGGAGAGGAGGATCTGATGGTTCACAGTATCAAAGGCAGCAGACAGATCTAGAAGGACAAGAGCAGAGGAGAGAGAGTTAGCTTTAGCAGTGCGGAGAGTCTCTGTGACACAGAGAAGAGCAGTCTCAGTTGAATGACCAGTCCTGAAACCTGATTGGTTTGGATCAAGAAGGTCATTCTGAGAGAGATAGCAAGAGAGTTGGCTAAAGACGGCACGCTCAATAGTTTTGGAAAGAAAAGAAAGAAGGGATACTGGTCTGTAGTTGTTGACATCAGTGGGGTCGAGTGTTGGTTTTTTGAGAAGGGGAGTAACTCTCGCTCTCTTGAAGACGGAAGGGACATGGCCAGCGGTCAAGGATGAGTTGATCAGCGAGGTGAGGTAGGGGAGAAGGTCACCGGAGATGGTCTGGAGAAGGGAGGAGGGGATGGGGTCAAGCGGGCAGGTTGTTGGGCGGCCTGCAGTCACAAGTCGCAGGATCTTATCTGGAGAGAGAGGGGAGAAAGAAGTCAAAGCATAGGGTAGGGCAGTGTGAGCAGGACCAGCAGTGTCATTAGGCTTAACAAACAAGGATCGGATGTCGTCAACCTTCTTTTCAAAGTGGTTGACGAAGTCATCCACAGAGAGAGAGGAGGGGGGGAGGGGGGGGGGGAGGATTCAGGAGGGAGGAAAATGTGGCAAAGAGCTTCCTAGGGTTAGAGGCAGATGCTTGGAATTTAGAGTGGTAGAAGGTGGCCTTAGCAGCAGAAACAGATGAAGAAAATGTAGAGAGGAGGGAGTGAAAAGATGCCAGGTCGGCAGGGAATTTAGTTTTCTTCCATTTCCGCTCCGCTGCCCGGAGCTCTGTTCTGTGAGCTCGCAATGAGTCATCAAGCCACGGAGCTGGAGGGGAGGACCGAGCCGGCCGTGAGGATAGGGGACACAGAGAGTCAAAGGATGCAGAAAGGGAGGAGAGGAGGGTTGAGGAGGCAGAATCAGGAGATTGGAGGGAGAAGGATTGAGCAGAGGGAAGAGATGATAGGATGGAAGAGGAGAGAGTAGTGGGAGAGAGAGAGCGAAGGTTGCGGCGGCGCATTACCATCTGTGTAGGGGCGGAGTGAGTAGTGTGGGAGGAGAGTGAGAGAGAAAAGGAAACAAAGTAGTGGTCGGAGACTTGGAGGGGAGTTGCAGTGAGATTAGTAGAGGAGCAGCATCTAGTGAAGATGAGGTCAAGCGTATTGCCTGCCTTGTGAGTAGGGGGGGACGGTGAGAGGGTGAGGTCAAAAGAGGAGAGGAGTGGAAAGAAGGAGGCAGAGAGAAATGAGTCAAATGTGGACATAGGGAGGTTGAAATCCCCCAAAACTGTGAGGGGTGAGCCATCCTCAGGGAAGGAACTTATCAAGGCGTCAAGCTCATTGATGAACTCTCCAAGGGAACCTGGAGGGCGATAGATGACAAGGATATTAAGCTTAAATGGGCTAGTGACTGTGACAGCATGGAATTCAAATGAGGAGATAGACAGATGGGTTAGGGGAAAAATTGAGAATGTCCACTTGGGAGAGATGAGGATTCCTGTACCACCACCCCTCTGACCAGATGCTCTCGGGGTATGCGAGAACACATGGTCAGACGAGGAGAGAGCAGTAGGAGTAGCGGTGTTTTCAGTGGTGATCCATGTTTCCGTCAGCGCCAGGAAGTCGAGGGACTGGAGGTTGGCATAGGCTGGGATGAAGTCAGCTTTGTTGGCAGCAGAACGGCAGTTCCAGAGGCTGCCTGCGACCTGGAACTCCACGTGGGTGGTGCGTGCAGGGACCACCAAATTGGAGAGGCAGCAGCCACGCGGTGTGGTGCGTTTGTGTAGCCTGTGCAGAGAGGAGAGAACAGGGATAGGCAGAGGCATAGTTGACAGGCTGTAGCAAATGGCTACAAAAATGCAGAGGAGATCGGAATGAAATGGGCTAAGCATCTGGGAGTGGAGAGAGCAGGGCCTCCCTCACCAAATCTTCTAGCTCGGAAACTAAAATTGTTTCACTGAACCACCCGAACAAAAACTCTCCCAACTTCCGCCTTTGGAAATCAGAATTGTTGTGAACCACAGCGGTTCAATGTTTAAAGGAGTAGACTCAACCCACTTTGTTCAGCTAGCCAACTATGACTCCATAGCCAACTAGCAGACTAGCATCCAATAACAATAACACACCGTTTAGCGCCAACACTTGGTCACAACAAACCACCAATATTGTGATATCACACTAAACAGATCATTCGTGTCTGTGTCAAGTTCCTTATATGACGCAGCAATGATTAGACGTTGGCTAGCTAGGACAAGTAAATTGTGGTTAACTACTACAGTACAGCCAAATGGTCATGTTGGGTAGCTAGCAATGGCCACTGTGTCGACTCTGTTTGAAGAACGGCTAGCTAGCTAGCTTCGTGCTACAGCTGGCACGGCCGAGGACACTGCCAAGACACAGTAACTACCCACAACAACCCACGAAGCCTAGCTATGACGCCGTAGCCAACCTGCAAGCTAGCATCCATTAACACACAACTTAGCATCAACACCTGGGCACAACAAACTGCCAAGAGTGTGTCAGCACACCAAACAGACAATTCAAGTCCGTGTCGAGTTCCCTTCACAACGCAGCAAAAAAAAAAAAAATAATAATAATAATAATAATAATAATTAAACGTTGGAACCAGCTCTCCAGCGTTGCTAATCGTTACCAATAGCTACCCGCTAGCTAGCTAGCCTCGTGCCTCGATACTAGTCCACAATTACCTATGGAAAGCTACTACAACCACAATACTAACCTACAATAAATTCAATACCTAACTACAGCTAGCTACCTACCTACGATCTAATACATGGTTAAGCAAAAGTTAAACGTTGGGTAGGAGTACATTACCGTTGGAACCAGCTCTCCAGCGTTGCTAATCGTTACCAATAGCTACCCGCTAGCTAGCTAGCCTCATGCCTCGAAACTAACCCACAAATTACCCACGGAAAGCTACAATAACAACAATACTAACCTACAATAAATACAATACCTAACTACAGCTAACTACCTACCTACGATCTAATACATGGTTAAGCTTTACTCAACACTACATGTAACTTACCTACTTACCTACTTACCTCCAGCCAGAGAAAAACACGTCCTCTCCCGTCAGCTGCAACACGATTGGACTAACCGGTGCCCCCGCACGTTGACTCTGTACCGGTACCCCCTGTATATAACCTCCCTACTGTTATTTTATTTAACTGCTGCTCTTTAATTATTTGCTATTTATATTTTTTTCTTAAACTGCATTGTTGGTTATGGGCTTGTAAGTAGGCATTTCACTGTAATGGCGGATGTGGCAAATAAAATTTGATTTGATTTGAAATCTTCAAGTTCCTTGGCGTACACATCACTGACAATCTGAAATGGTCCACCCACGCAGACAGTGTGGTGAAGAATGCGCAACAGAGCCTCTTCAACCTGTATCACCGCCTGGTACGGCAACTGCACCGCCCGCAACCGCAGGGCTCTCCAGAGCGTGGTGCGGTCTGCCTAACGCATTACCGGGGACAAACTACCCGCCCTCCAGGACACCTACAGCACCCGATGTCACAGGAAGGCCAAAAAGATCATCAAGGACATCAACCACCCGAGCCACTGCCTGTTAACCCCGTTATCATCCAGAAGGCGAGGTCAGTACAGGTGCATCAAAGCTGGGACCGAGAGACTGAAAAACAGCTTCTATCTCAAGGCCATCAGATTGTTAAATAGCCATCACTAGCACATTAGAGGCTGCTGCTGCCTATTGAAATCACTGGCCACTTTAAGAAATGGAACACTAGTCACTTTAATAATGTTTACATATCTTGCATTACTCATCTCATATGTATATACTGTATTCTATAATATTATACTGTATCTTAGTCCATGCCGCTCTGTCATTGCTTGTCCATATATGTATATATTCTTAATTCATTCCTTACATAGATTTGTGTGTATTGGGTATTTGTTGTTAAATTTTTAGATATTACTTGTTAGATATTACTGCACTGTCGGAGCTAGAAGCACAAGCATTTCACTACACCCGCAATAACATCTGCTAAACACGTGTATGTGACAAATAAAATTTGATTCGATTTTATATTATTTTAAGTGAGTATCCTATTAAATTAAGTGAGTATCCAATTCATTTAAGAGAGTATCCTATCATTTTAAGTGAGTATTCTATTCAATTCACGAATGTTATTTCAATGCACTCCCTAACTGGGTTCAAACAGGCCCAACAAAGTATTTTTCTTGTGAGTACAAATACTATTAACAGAGCACGCAGACACTGAGTTACAGTCTGAAGGCAGTTTACCAGGTGAAGTAAAACAGAAGGTCATGACTGACATCTAGTGGACGAAACATGTCACCGCATTCCAATTCTCCTGCATCCTTTCTCCTGAATACTGTACATTTTACATTTAACATTTTAGTCATTTAGCAGACGCTCTTATTCAGAGCGACTTACAGTTAGTGAATGCATACATGTTTTTTTGTTTGTTTAGTTTTTTTGGGGTTTTTCATACTGGCCCCCCTGTGGGAAACGAACCCACATCCCTGCCGGCCAAACCCTCCCCTACTTGGACGACGCTGGCCCAATTGTGCGCCGCCCAATACACCTCAGTATTTCCTGAATATCACGTGGTTTGATTTCAAAACTACAGAGAGAAGACAGCGAGTGACCTGCTCTTCTGACGATCTCGTTCCTTATACAGCAATACAGCTGTGTGTATATGTGCCTGCTCTCATTATGAGAGATGAAAAGGGGACTAAATTTAGCCTAATGCGGCTACTGATATACGTCTCACCAAGTCACGTGTAACTGAGCGCCTAAGAACCCGTCTTGAATTAACATGGACTGTCAATGGAGACACTTTTTTTTTTCTTAGGCATTCACATGCACGTGTTGAACGCGTGAACGTGTCAACAGACGTCTGAACGCACGTGTGAATAAATGAAAACATATTTATGATAGAATTGCCTATTTTAATGGCGCAGGTGGGGGTGGGGGTGGGGGTGGGGGCGGGTGGTCAGACCAAGGGCCAAATTGTGGTGTAGATATTGGGGTGGACGAACAGTAGTTGGAATTCAGTAAATTCTAACAGAGAATCAAAAAACATAGGATCATACACATTAGTAAAAGCCATTTTCTTTCCGTCATGGATCAATTTAAGGAAAGTGATTCTGCTTTCTTGGTCTTCTCCTTTACCCAAGATGGTGTTTGAGTTTCTTATGTATCATAATGATTACACCTTTAGTTTGGTTTGGGGCTGATGGGAAAAAGTAGCCAGTTTTGTACAAATGGTTCTTCATTCTATGTGCGTCCTTTAGAAGCAGGTGTGTTTCTTGGAGCATTGATATGTCAACATGGTTTCTGGCTAGAATATCAAGACAGCTGGAATATCAAGACAGCTGGAATATCAAGACAGCTGGAATATCAAGACAGCTGGAATATCTAGACAGCTGGAATATCAAGACAGCTGGAATATCAAGACATCTGGAATATCAAGACAGCTGGAATATCAAGACATCTGGAATATCAAGACAGCTGGAATATCAAGACAGCTGGAATATCTAGACAGCTGGAATATCAAGACAGCTGGAATATCAAGACAGCTGGAATATCTAGACAGCTGGAATATCAAGACAGCTGGAATATCAAGACAGCTGGAATATCAAGACATCTGGAATATCAAGACATCTGGAATATCAAGACAGCTGGAACGCTTGATAGGAATATTCATTTCTGGTCTTAAGGTATTAAAAAATAAAATGTATATTTAAATAATAATAATAATACTAAAGTAGAACAGAATAAGTAACCAGTTCAGACCTTTACAATGAGGTTAGCAGACTTGACATAGTGCTGAATGAATCGTGAATATTGATGAGTGCGAAAGTTACAGACGCACAAATACCCCCCCCCCCCCCCCCCCCCCACAAAAAATAAATAAATGCTAACCTCCCCTGTTATTGTAATGGTGAGAGGTTAGCATGTCTTGGGGTAATGATATTTGTGCGTCTGTAACTTTCTCACTCACCATTATTCACGATTAATTCAGGACTATCCGTAACCATGGTAGCATCCACATTAATGTAGAAGTCTTTAGAAACATATTCTATTATTATTTACAATAAAAGTGACTCCAAAATGACACAATACATAATTTACCATTCATTTGTATTGGGCACAAAATAATCTGAAACACAACCAAAACAAACAGCAAATGCATCCAACAAGTTTGTAGAGTCACAAGCTTGATGTAATCATTGCGTGCTAGGAATATGGGACAAAATACTACGCTTTTGACTAATTTAATACACATATAAGTGAATTTGTCACAATACTTTTGGTCACCTAAAATGGGTGGACTATATACAAACAGTGGCGTAACTGTTGTAAACAGTTCACCTGATATGGATGAAAATACCCTCAGATTAAAGCTGACAGTCCTGCACTTTAACGGCATTGTATCAGAAGACACATTTTTGTTGTATTTAAGTTGTATTGTATTGTAGTGTAAAGAAGGCAGCCGGTGTTCATGTGAGCCATCATTCAAACAAAGAGATGCCTCCCTGGCCACCAGTGTCTATTTCCAAACTACACCAGTGCATATTTCCAAACTACACCAGTGCATATTTCCAAACTACACCAGTGCATATTTCCAAACTACACCAGTGCATATTTCCAAACTACACCAGTGCATATTTCCCATACAGCAGAAGGTGTAGCTGTGCGTGTGTGTGTGTGTGTGTGTGTGTGTGTGTTTGTGTGTGTGTGTGTGTGTGTGTGTGTGTGTGTGTGTGTGTGTGTGTGTACCCACTCTCCTGATGATCTCCCATACAGCAGCAGTTTAGCAGGCACCATAGATCTCTGGTCCAGACAAAGTCAACGATATGGAACCCATCCTTCTCCGGAGCTACCGCGTTACACACCACTCCCTCCTGGAGCTACCGCGTTACACACCACTCCCTCCTGGAGCTACCGCGTTACACACCACTCCCTCCTGGAGCTACCGCGTTACACACCACTCCCTCCTGGAGCTACCGCGTTACACACCACTCCCTCCTGGAGCTACCGCGTTACACACCACTCCCTCCTGGAGCTACCACGTTACACACCACACCCTCCTGGAGCTACCACGTTACCCTCCTGGAGCTACCATGTTACCCTCCTGGAGCTACCACGTTACCATCCTGGAGCTACCACGTTACCCTCCTGGAGCTACCATGTTACCCTCCTGGAGCTACCATGTTACCCTCCTGGAGCTACCGCGTTACCCTCCTGGAGCTACCGCGTTACCCTCCTGGAGCTACCGCGTTACCCTCCTGGAGCTACCATGTTACCCTCCTGGAGCTACCGCGTTACCCTCCTGGAGCTACCGCGTTACACACCACTCCCTCCTGGAGCTACCACGTTACACACCACACCCTCCTGGAGCTACCACGTTACCCTCCTGGAGCTACCACGTTACCCTCCTGGAGCTACCACGTTACCCTCCTGGAGCTACCGCGTTACCCTCCTGGAGCTACCGCGTTACACACCACTCCCTCCTGGAGCTACCACGTTACACACCACACCCTCCTGGAGCTACCGCGTTACACACCACTCCCTCCTGGAGCTACCGCGTTACACACCACACCCTCCTGGAGCTACCGCGTTACACACCACTCCCTCCTGGAGCTACCGCGTTACACACCACACCCTCCTGGAGCTACCACGTTACACACCACACCCTCCTGGAGCTACCGCGTTACACACCACACCCTCCTGGAGCTACCACGTTACCCTCCTGGAGCTACCACGTTACCCTCCTGGAGCTACCGCGTTACCCTCCTGGAGCTACCACATCACCCTCCTGGAGCTACCACGTTACCCTCCTGGAGCTACCGCGTTACCCTCCTGGAGCTACCGCGTTACACACCACTCCCTCCTTCATGTGCCCTAGTGAGGAGAAGTACGCCTATCGATGTGCCCTAGTGAGGAGAAGTACGCCTATCGATGTGCCCTAGTGAGGAGAAGTACGCCTATCGATGTGCCCTAGTGAGGAGAAGTACGCCTGTCGATGTGCCCTAGTGAGGAGAAGTACGCCTGTCGATGTGCCCTAGTGAGGAGAAGTACGCCTTTCGATGTGCCCTAGTGAGGAGAAGTACGCCTATCGATGTGCCCTATTCTCTTTATGTCTGTATAGTCAATCGTGCATCACCTGTTAATGGGTAGTATGAAGACAATTAGCAGAAATTAAGTAAGTCATAATTGGGATTGTGTTTGCTGTAATTTTCCTTCACTTTGAAAGTGGGGAATAGCCTGTGTTATGTAGATTTAGGGGCAACACAATTGTAATAACTGATGTCTTGTTTTGTCCCACAGACACCCAGGCTGCTAGCTGAGAGTGCAACGCTGGTCAAGGTTTAAGAACTGATGAAGGTTCTGTCTGTATCTATCTACCTCCATAGCAACACCACAGTGACCTCATTACCTCATCCTCCCATCCACAACATCTGTCATCCACTCATAAGCCTGTCTATGTGTGATCTGCGATCGGCTCATAAGCCACGCAGCCTATCCTCATCTAACCTCTATCTGTGATCGACTCAGACGCACTGGTTTATTTCTGACAGACGTGAATGGCTCCTGTCAATCAAAAAAAGGTATACATTAATGTTGAATTACTGTTCTGTCTGTTTTAGTTATATTTGGTAGGATTCTCAAGACGTTCATACTTGTCCATGCTTTGTGGTCATAAAAAAATTACTATCTCACATTTAACCTATGACTTAATTAAGCAATAAGGCACGAGGGGGTGTGGTATATGGCCAATATACCACGGCTAAGGGCTGTTGTTAGGAACAACGCAACGCGAAGTGCCTGGATACAGCCCTTAGCCATGGTATATTGGCCATATACCACAAACATTATTGCTATTATAAACTGGTTACCAACGTACACTCACTGGCCAGTTTATTAGGTACACCGCCCCTGTTTACAAAAATGGATCGCTCCTACAGACAGAGAGTCATGTGGTCGTGGCTTTCTATATAAAGCAGGCAGACAGGCATCGAGGCATTCAGTTACCGTTCAATTGAACGTTAGAATGGGCAAAATGAGTGACCTAAGCGACTTTGAACATAGTATGATCGTCGGTGCCAGGCGTGCCGGATCCAGTATCTCAGAAACGGCCGCCCTCCTGTGCGTTTCATGCACGACAGTGTCTAGGGTTTACAGAGAATTGTGCGACAAACAAAAAACATCCAGTCAGCGGCAGTCCTGTGGGCGAAAACAGCTTGTTGATGAGAGGTCGAAGGAGAATGGCAAGAATCATGCAAGCTAACAGGTGGGCCACAAACAGACAAATAACGGCGCAGTACAACAGTGGTGTGCAGAACGGCATCTCGGAACGCACAACTCGTCGGTCCTTGTCACGGATAGGCTATTGCAGCAGACGACCACACCGGGTTCCACTCCTATCAGCTCAAAACAAGAAGAAGCGGCTCCAGTGGGCACGCCATCACCAACACTGGACAACTGAGGAGTGGAAAAACATCCCCCGGGCCGTCGAATCCCAGGTCCTGTTGCGTCATGCTGATGGCAGAGTCAGGATTTGGTGTAAGCAGCATGAGTCCATGGACCCATCCTGCCTGGTGTCAACGGTACAGGCTGGTGGTGGTGGTGTGGTGAATGTAATGGGCAATGGCACACATTAGGTACCTTGATACCAATTGAGCAACGATTGAACACCACAGTGTATCTAAACATTTGTATTTGTATTTATTAAGGATCCCCATTAGCTGCTGCCAAGGCAGCAGCTACTCTTCCTGGGGTCCTGCAACATTAAGGCAGTTATATACAATTAAAAATATTACATGACGTTATATTTCATAACACTTTACCCAATACATTTAGTGTGTTCCCTCAGGCCACTACTCCACTATCACATATTTACAATACAACATCCATGTGTACGTGTGTGTAGAGTGAGTGGCTATATGTATGTGTGTCTGTACCTGTGTGTGTGTGTCTCTTCACAGTCCCCGCTGTTCCACAAGGTGCATTTTAAAAATCTGATTCTACTGCTTGCATCAGTTAACTGATGTGGAATAGAGTTCCATGTAGTCACGGCTCTATGTAGTACTGTGCGCCACCCATAGTCCGTTCTGGACTTGGTGATTGTGAAGAGACCTCTGGTGGCATGTCTTGTGGGGTATGCATGGGTGTCCGAGCTGAGTGCCAGTATTCCAAACAGACAGCTCGGTACATTCAGCTCGTCGACACCTCACAAAAACAAGCAGTGATGAAGTCAATCTCTCTTCCACTCTGAGCCAGGAGAGACTGACATGCATGTCATCAATGTTAGCTCTCCGTGTACTTTTAAGGGCCAGCCGTGCTGCCTTGTTCTGAGCCAACTGTAATTTTCCCAAGTCCCTCCTTGTGGCACCTGACCACACTACTGAACAGTAGTCTAGGTGCGAAAAAACTAGGGCCTGTAGGACCTGCCTTCTTGATAGTGTTGTTAAGAAGGTAGAGCAGCGCTTAATTATGGACATACTTCTCCCAATCTTAGCTACTGTTGTATCAATATGCTTTGACCATGACAGTCTACAATCCAGGGTTACTCCAAGCAGTTTAGTCACCACAACTTGCTCAATTTCCACATTATTCATTACGAGATGCAGTTGAGATTTAGGGTTTAGTGAATGATTTGAACCAAATACAATGCTTTTAGTTTTGGAAATATTCAGGACTAACTTAACCCATTCCGAAACTTACTGCAACTCTTTGTTAAGTGTTGCAGTTATTTCAGTTGCTGTAGTAGCTGATGTGTATAGTGTTGAGTCATCTGCACATATAGACACACTGGCTTTACTCAAGGCTAGTGGCATGTCGTTAGTAAAGATGGAAAAAAGCAAGGGGCCTAGACAGCTGCCCTGGGGAATTCCTGATTCTACCTGGATTATGTTTGAGAGGCTTCCATTAAAGAACACCCTCTGTGTTCTGTTAGACAGGTAACTCTGTATCCACATTATAGCAGGTGGAGTAAAGCCATAACACATACGTTTTTCCAGCAGCAGACTATATGATCGATAATGTCAAAAGCCGCACTGAATTCTAACAAAACAGCCCCCACAATCTTTTTATTTGTCCTTTTCTATAAGCATGCTGAAAGTTTGTTGTCAATTTGTTTACTGTAAAATAGCATTGTATCTGGTCAAACACCATTTTTTCCAATAGTTTACTAAGGGTTGGTAACAGGCTGAATGGTCGGCTGTTTGAGCCAGTAAAGGGGGCTTTACTATTCTTAGGTAGCGGAATGACTTTTGCTTCCCTCCAAGCCTTGGGGCACATACATTCTAGTAGGCTTAAATTGAAAATAAGGCAAATAGGAGTGGCAATATCATCCGCTATTATCCTCAGTAATTTTCCATCCAAGTTGTCAAACCCCGGTGGCTTGTCATTGTTAATAGACAACAATAATTTGTTCACCTCTTCCACACTCACTTTACGGAATTCAAAATTACAACGCTTCTCTTTCATCATTTGGTCAGATATACTTGGACGTGAAGTGTCAGCAATTGTTGTTTGCTAATCTTGCCAATGAAAAAATTATTAAAGTAGTTGGCAATATCAGTTGGTTTTGTGATGAATGAGCCATCTGATTCAATGAATGATGGAGATGAGTTTGCCTTTTTTCCAAAAATGTAATTTAAGGTGCTCCAAAGCTTTTTACTGTCATTCATTATGTCATTTATCTTTGTTTCATAGCGTAGTTTCTTCTTCTTTTTATTCAGTTTAGTCACATGATTTCTCAATTTGCAGTACATTTGCCAATCGGTTGTGCAGCCAGACCTATTAGCCATCTCTTTTGCCTCATCCCTCTCAACCATACAATTCTTCAGTTCCTCATCAATCCACTGGGATTTAACCATTTTTACAGTCATTTTCTTAATTGGTGCGTGCTTATTAGTAACTGGGATAAGCAATTTCATAAATGTGTGAAGTACAGTGTCTGTTTGCTCCTCATTACACACCACGGACCAACATATATTCTTTACATCAACAACATAGGAATCACTACAAAACGTATTGTATGACCTCTTATACACTATATTAGGCCCAGCCTTTGGAACTTTGGTTTTCCTAGATATGGCTACTATATTGTGATCCAATGGATCTGGATACTGCTTTCAAACAAATCTCTGCAGCATTAGTAAAGACATGATCAATAGTTGTTGATGATTTCCTTCCTGTACTGTTTGTAACTACCCTGGTAGGTTGACTGATAACCTGAACCAGGTTGCAGGCACTGGTTACAGTTTGAAGCTTTCTCTTGAGTGGGCAGCCTGATGACAGCCAGTCAATATTTAAATCACCCAGAAAGTATACCTCTCTATTGATATCACATACATTATCAAGCATTTCACACATGTTATCCAGATACTGGACTGTTAGCACTTGGTGGTCTATAGCAGCTTCCCACCAGAATTGGCTTTAGGTGAGGCAGATGAACCTGTAGCCATATTACTTCAACAGTATTTAACATGAGATCCTCTCTAATCTTCACAGGAATGTGGTTCTGTATATAAACAGCAACACCTCCACCATCGGCATTTCTATATTTTCTGTAAATGTTATAATCTTGTATTGCTACCACTGTATCATCAAAGGTATTATCTAAGTGAGTTTCAGAGATAGTCAGAATATGAATGTCATCTGTTACTAGCAAATTATTGATTTAATGAACCTTGTTTCTTAAGCTACATATGTTAACGTGGGCTATTTTGAGCACTTTTCTTCTGGGATGCTTACTTGTTTTTATTGCTTTACTGGGAAGCTTAGCAG
>NW_028160178.1:0-12500 GCF_964263955.1 Coregonus lavaretus
TGCTATTACCATCCATTATGCTATTACCATCCATTATGCTATTACCATCCATTATGCTATTACCATCCAGTATGCTATTACCATCCAGTATGCTATTACCATCCATTATGCTATTACCATCCATTATGCTATTACCATCCATTATGCTATTACCATCCAGTATGCTATTACCATCCAGTATGTTATTACCATCCAGTATGTTATTACATTTACATTTACATTTTAGTCATTTAGCAGACGCTCTTATCCAGAGCGACTTACAGTTAATGAATACATAATTTTTTTTTATACTGGCCCCCCATGGGAAACGAACCCACAACCCTGGCGTTGCAAACGCCATGCTCTATCAACTGAGCTACATCCCTGCCGGCCATTCCCTCCCCTACCCTGGACGACGCTGGGCCAATTGTGCGCCGCCCATGGGTCTCCCGGTCGCGGCCGGCTGCGACAGAGCCTGGATTCGAACCAGGATCTCTAGTGGCACAGTTAGCACTGCGATGCAGTGCCTTAGACCACTGCGCCACTCAGAAGCTCATTACCATCCAGTATGCTATTACCATCCAGTATGCTATTACCATCCAGTATGCTATTACCATCCATTATGTTATTACCATCCAGTATGTTATTACCATCCAGTATGCTATTACCATCCAGTATGCTATTACCATCCAGTATGCTATTACCATCCAGTATGCTATTACCATCCAGTATGTTATTACCATCCAGTATGCTATTACCATCCATTATGCTATTACCATCCAGTATGCTATTACCATCCATTATGCTATTACCATCCATTATGCTATTACCATCCATTATGCTATTACCATCCATTATGTTATTACCATCCAGTATGCTATTACCATCCAGTATGCTATTACCATCCAGTATGCTATTACCATCCATTATGCTATTACCATCCAGTATGCTATTACCATCCAGTATGCTATTACCATCCAGTATGCCATTACCATCCAGTATGCTATTTCCATCCATTATGCTAATACCATCCAGTATGCTATTACCATCCAGTATGCTATTACCATCCATTATGTTATTACCATCCAGTATGCTATTACCATCCAGTATGCTATTACCATCCAGTATGCTATTACCATCCAGTATGCTATTACCATCCAGTATGCTATTACCATCCAGTATGCCATTACCATCCAGTATGCTATTACCATCCATTATGTTATTACCATCCAGTATGTTATTACCATCCAGTATGCCATTACCATCCAGTATGCTATTACCATCCATTATGCTATTACCATCCAGTATGCTATTACCATCCAGTATGCCATTACCATCCAGTATGCTATTTCCATCCATTATGCTATTACCATCCAGTATGCTATTACCATCCATTATGCTATTACCATCCAGTATGCTATTACCATCCAGTATGCTATTACCATCCAGTATGTTATTACCATCCAGTATGCTATTACCATCCAGTATGTTATTACCATCCAGTATGCTATTACCATCCAGTATGCTATTACCATCCAGTATGCTATTACCATCCAGTATGTTATTACCATCCAGTATGCTATTACCATCCAGTATGCTATTACCATCCAGTATGCTATTACCATCCAGTATGCTATTACCATCCAGTATGCTATTACCATCCAGTATGCTATTACCATCCAGTATGCTATTACCATCCAGTATGCTATTACCATCCAGTATGTTATTACCATCCAGTATGTTATTACCATCCAGTATTCTATTACCATCCAGTATGCTATTACCATCCAGTATGCTATTACCATCCAGTATATTACCATCCAGTATGCTATTACCATCCAGTATGCTATTACCATCCATTATGCTATTACCATCCAGTATGCTATTACCATCCAGTATGCTATTACCATCCATTATGCTATTACCATCCAGTATGCTATTACCATCCAGTATGCTATTACCATCCATTATGCTATTACCATCCAGTATGCTATTACCATCCAGTATGCTATTACCATCCAGTATGTTATTACCATCCAGTATGCTATTACCATCCATTATGCTATTACCATCCAGTATGTTATTACTATCCAGTATGTTATTACCATCCAGTATGTTATTACCATCCATTATGCTATTATCATCCAGTATGTTATTACCATCCAGTATGCTATTACCATCCATTATGCTATTACCATCCAGTATGCTATTACCATCCAGTATGCTATTACCATCCAGTATGCTATTACCATCCAGTATGCTATTACCATCCAGTATGCTATTACCATCCAGTATGCTATTACTATCCAGTATGTTATTACCATCCAGTATGTTATTACCATCCATTATGCTATTACCATCCAGTATGTTATTACCATCCAGTATGCTATTACCATCCAGTATGCTATTACCATCCAGTATGCTATTACCATCCAGTATGTTATTACCATCCAGTATGCTATTACCATCCATTATGCTATTACCATCCAGTATGTTATTACTATCCAGTATTTTATTACCATCCAGTATGTTATTACCATCCAGTATGCTATTACCATCCAGTATGCTATTACCATCCAGTATGTTATTACCATCCAGTATGTTATTACCATCCAGTATGCTATTACCATCCAGTATGTTATTACCATCCAGTATGCTATTACCATCCAGTATGCTATTACCATCCAGTATGCTATTACCATCCAGTATGTTATTACCATCCAGTATGCTATTACCATCCAGTATGCTATTACCATCCAGTATGTTATTACCATCCAGTATGCTATTACCATCCAGTATGCTATTACCATCCAGTATGCTATTACCATCCAGTATGCTATTACCATCCAGTATGCTATTACCATCCAGTATGCTATTACCATCCAGTATGCTATTACCATCCAGTATGTTATTACCATCCAGTATGCTATTACCATCCAGTATGCTATTACCATCCAGTATGCTATTACCATCCAGTATGCTATTACCATCCAGTATGCTATTACCATCCAGTATGCTATTACCATCCAGTATGCTATTACCATCCAGTATGCTATTACCATCCAGTATGCTATTACCATCCATTATGCTATTACCATCCAGTATGCTATTACCATCCAGTATGCTATTACCATCCATTATGCTATTACCATCCAGTATGCTATTACCATCCAGTATGCTATTACCATCCAGTATATTATTACCATCCAGTATGCTATTACCATCCATTATGCTATTACCATCCAGTATGTTATTACTATCCAGTATGTTATTACCATCCAGTATGCCATTACCATCCAGTATGTTATTACCATCCATTATGCTATTACCATCCAGTATGCTATTACCATCCAGTATGTTATTACCATCCAGTATGCTATTACCATCCAGTATGCCATTACCATCCAGTATGCTTTTACCATCCAGTATGTTATTACCATCCATTATGCTATTACCATCCAGTATGCTATTACCATCCAGTATGCTATTACCATCCAGTATGTTATTACCATCCAGTATGCTATTACCATCCAGTATATTACCATCCAGTATGCTATTACCATCCAGTATGCTATTACCATCCATTATGCTATTACCATCCAGTATGCTATTACCATCCAGTATGCTATTACCATCCATTATGCTATTACCATCCAGTATGCTATTACCATCCAGTATGCTATTACCATCCATTATGCTATTACCATCCAGTATGCTATTACCATCCAGTATGCTATTACCATCCAGTATGTTATTACCATCCAGTATGCTATTACCATCCAGTATGCTATTACCATCCATTATGTTATTACCATCCAGTATGCTATTACCATCCAGTATGTTATTACCATCCATTATGCTATTACCATCCAGTATGCTATTACCATCCAGTATGCTATTACCATCCAGTATGTTATTACCATCCAGTATGCTATTACCATCCAGTATATTACCATCCAGTATGCTATTACCATCCAGTATGCTATTACCATCCATTATGCTATTACCATCCAGTATGCTATTACCATCCAGTATGCTATTACCATCCATTATGCTATTACCATCCAGTATGCTATTACCATCCAGTATGCTATTACCATCCATTATGCTATTACCATCCAGTATGCTATTACCATCCAGTATGCTATTACCATCCAGTATGTTATTACCATCCAGTATGCTATTACCATCCAGTATGCTATTACCATCCATTATGTTATTACCATCCAGTATGCTATTACCATCCATTATGTTATTACCATCCAGTATGCTATTACCATCCAGTATGTTATTACCATCCATTATGCTATTACCATCCAGTATGTTATTACCATCCAGTATGCTATTACCATCCAGTATGCTATTACCATCCAGTATGTTATTACAATCCAGTATGCTATTACCATCCAGTATGCTATTACCATCCATTATGCTATTACCATCCAGCATGCTATTACCATCCAGTATGCTATTACCATCCAGTATGCTATTACCATCCAGTAGGCTTTGGCTCAGAGGGTCAGGTGTTCAATCCCAGTGCTATGCATTAATTGTTGTTGTTTGTTTTAACCCAAACCTAAACCCTAACCATACCTTAACCATTTGGAATTAATACCTCAATTTAACTGTCAAAATGTGATGTTTTCCCCCCGGACAAGCGTGGAAAGCTGAAGTGAAACCGGGTCAAACTGTGAGGGAGGATGAAATGAAAGGTATTGAGGTTGTAGTTACATAGTAAAAACTTAAAGGCTTGAGAAAGAACTGACCACACATCACTAGAGCCCATCACACACACATACACACAACCCAAGTAGGTCCGGAATTCCCTGCCCAATCTCGGAATACCGAGGGACCACTCAGAATCATTAGCTGTCAATCACCCCAGGGAAATAATCTCGGAACAGCTCCAGAGACGGTCGGGAAAATCACTCCACTTCTCCTTTTCAAAAAGTAATCTCTCTCTTCTTCCCTTCTACTACGCGCTTTTCCATCACTTTCATATTCTCGTCCGTTTTATTTCTTCAGCTTTCAGTGTTAGCGATCGGAGGATAATGGTTCAATACATTCACTCAACGAGAAAGGCCCCTGTCAATCAAGGTGTATTTGTTAGCAAAAGATGAATCACTCAATGTTTAGTTTGCTTCCGCTAAATAGAAAAAAGGGTATGGGCAAATCTGAAATGAGACCCCTACTCCCTATTCATGGGTTGCATGTTTCGTCGAAATATTGTTTTGAACGTTCGTTTTGGACTGATGCCCAACTGAGCATTCTACTCAATGCATCGTCAACGAGTGCTGCTGAAAGATTTAATCAGAAGTGAATTACAGCTGCTTGGAAATACAACGACATTCAAAAGGAGGACAATAATTAGTAGGAAAACCTTTTGTCATCATTCTGATGTCGCCAGATTGACTTTAGATGCAGTATAACAGTAGCCAGCTAGCTAAGATTGAGGGGAGACCACCGGATTTTAGCTAGCTAACATTAGCATTGCTAGATATTTTTTGATACATTTTGGTAGCTAATGACAACATTGCCATCTGTCTAAAATAAATTTGACAACATGATGAATGAATGAATGAATGAATGACATTTTATTTTCATGTCAAATCACCAGTTGGCAACCCGTCCCTAATGGGATTAATTGATACATAAACAAACATTACAACAATTCACTGTCGTAATTAAATGATAATTCTTCTTCCGGTGTTCTCTGCAATGCACATCGCATAAAGAGTGAAAAAATGTAAGGTAAAAATCAATACATAATAGTAAATAAGGTTATCCAAACAATAATGATATCCCTGGAGCCGTAAAATAGAGAGAGAGAGAGAGAGAGAGAGAGAGAGAGAGAGAGAGAGAGAGAGAAACAATAATGGTATCCCTAGAGCAGTAAAATATCATCGAGGTCACAATAGTTACATAGTCTTTCTTCTTCCGTTTCACCACAATATCGACCTGTTTCAATACGCAGAGACAATATCCCTGAACTTACCTGTGCACATGGCCATCTCTTGCTTTCAGGTAGGTTATACATAATATATCTCTCACACACCAATTCACCTTTAATCAAACAAAAGGTTCTCAATTTGGGTTTAGGATTAATCTCCTCCACCCATTTTTTTCTCCACATATTGCATCAACAGTTGTTTTTTAAGAATATCTATGTCTCCCTTAATTTGGTTTTCGTACAGATGTTCACAGTCAGACTGTTGAAAAAGGTCAGACATTTCAGTTGCCCTATTCTCCCCCTATGGATAGATCCCATTGAAAAACGTTACTAGCTATTCTGTCAGTTGGCATGTCCAACAGTCTATTCCAAAGTCTCACCATACACGCCTTCCATCTCACCTCACAGGGTTTCCCAGCCCGTGTCCCCAGTTATTGCAAGTGTAGGTGCAAACTTGTGGACACCTAAAAGGTATCGTACTGCTCTGTTATGGACGTGTTCGTTTTTAAAATACCCCTTAGCACCCCACACTCCAGCTGAACAGTCCAGAACAGGACACACGCACGTCTGACATAGTTTGGAATACGTAGCATAACCAATATCTTTGAGTGTTTTTGTTTTTCCTATAACTCCCCCTAAGAGCGTTACTTGCTGAGTCGTCCAGGGCAGATGTTCCATTTAGAAAGGTCATATGTTCATCAATAAAAATACCCCAATATTTATAATTGCTAGTAAACTCAAGAATGTCTTCACCAAAACAAAACTGATTTATTTTTATTTTTTTATCTTAGTACATGGTTTTCTAAAATGCATTATCTTTGTTTTTGTCTGGTTGATCGCGAGTCTCCGTCTTTTACACCAATTGGCTGCACATAATAACATGGTCTGCAGGTCTTGTTCAGTTTCTGCCATCAAAATAACATCATCAGCATATAAAAGGATACTCAGCGTTTCATCATCATATCTTACTCCAATATTTAACTGTTTAATTTATTTAGCCAAATCATTTATAAACATAGAAAACAGAGTTGGTGATAAGGCGTCTCCTTGTTTTGCACCCGAGGGTAACCAAGGGAAACCAATCTGTTCCATATTCATTAACACGCACACAACCAATTTGTGATAAAATCTCCCATCAACCCCTGTCTTTAACAAACTACAGGCTAAAAGATCCCTATTTACAAAATCATATGATAATGCTGGCAAAGTCATGTCATGTCATGCTATTTCCAGGCACTATAGTGTAATTTAGACTAAAGAGTAGTCAGCCTCCGTCCAGAATGACCGGTCTTATCACTCCTTCAGGGCACCACTATGGCGCCGCTGATAGAGGGCTGTTTGAGAACATTCATAACGATGCCGTGACGTGACCGAGTGACGGAGGTGCAACCTATGAATAGACTACCAGACTCCTCCATCTCTTCCCCCTTTCTCCCTCTCTCCTCCATCTCTCTAACCAATGTCTCTCTCCTCCATCTCTCTAACCAATGTATCTCTCCTCCATCTCTCTAACCAATGTCTCTCTCCTCTATCTCTCTAACCAATGTCTCTCTCCTCCATCTCTATAACCAATGTCTCTCTCCTCTATCTCTCTAACCAATGTCTCTCTCCTCCATCTCTCTAACCAATGTCTCTCTCCTCCATCTCTATAACCAATGTCTCTCTCCTCTATCTCTCTAACCAATGTCTCTCTCCTCTATCTCTCTAACCAATGTCTCTCTCCTCTATCTCTCTAACCAATGTCTCTCTCCTCTATCTCTCTAACCAATGTCTCTCTCCTCTATCTCTCTAACCAATGTCTCTCTCCTCTATCTCTCTAACCAATGTCTCTCTCCTCTATCTCTCTAACCAATGTCTCTCTCCTCTATCTCTCTAACCAATGTCTCTCTCCTCTATCTCTCTAACCAATGTCTCTCTCCTCTATCTCTCTAACCAATGTCTCTCTCCTCTATCTCTCTAACCAATGTCTCTCTCCTCTATCTCTCTAACCAATGTCTCTCTCCTCTATCTCTCTAACCAATGTCTCTCTCTCTATCTCTATAACCAATGTCTCTCTCCCTATCTCTCTAACCAATGTCTCTCTCCTCTATCTCTCTAACCAATGTCTCTCTCCTCTATCTCTCTAACCAATGTCTCTCTCCTCTATCTCTCTAACCAATGTCTCTCTCCTCCATCTCTTTAACCAATGTCTCTCTCCTCTATCTCTCTAACCAATGTCTCTCTCCTCTATCTCTCTAACCAATGTCTATCTCCTCTATCTCTCTAACCAATGTCTCTCTCCTCTATCTCTCTAACCAATGTCTCTCTCCTCTATCTCTCTAACCAATGTCTCTCTCCTCTATCTCTCTAACCAATGTCTCTCTCCTCTATCTCTCTCTAACCAATGTCTCTCTCCTCTATCTCTCTTTAACCAATGTCTCTGTCCTCTATCTCTCTAACCAATGTCTCTCTCCTCTATCTCTCTAACCAATGTCTCTCTCCTCCATCTCTCTAACCAATGTCTCTCTCCTCCATCTCTCTAACCAATGTCTCTCTCCTCTATCTCTCTAACCAATGTCTCTCTCCTCCATCTCTCTAACCAATGTCTCTCTCCTCCATCTCTCTAACCAATGTCTCTCTCCTCTATCTCTCTAACCAATGTCTCTCTCCTCCATCTCTCTAACCAATGTCTCTGTCCTCTATCTCTCTAACCAATGTCTCTCTCCTCTATCTCTCTAACCAATGTCTCTCTCCTCCATCTCTCTAACCAATGTCTCTCTCCTCCATCTCTCTAACCAATGTCTCTCTCCTCTATCTCTCTAACCAATGTCTCTCTCCTCCATCTCTCTAACCAATGTCTCTGTCCTCTATCTCTCTAACCAATGTCTCTCTCCTCTATCTCTCTAACCAATGTCTCTCTCCTCCATCTCTCTAACCAATGTCTCTCTCCTCCATCTCTCTAACCAATGTCTCTGTCCTCTATCTCTCTAACCAATGTCTCTCTCCTCTATCTCTCTAACCAATGTCTCTCTCCTCTATCTCTCTAACCAATGTCTCTCTCCTCCATCTCTCTAACCAATGTCTATCTCCTCCATCTCTCTAACCAATGTCTCTCTCCTCCATCTCTCTAACCAATGTCTCTCTCCTCTATCTCTCTAACCAATGTCTCTCTCCTCTATCTCTCTAACCAATGTCTCTCTCCTCTATCTCTCTAACCAATGTCTCTCTCCTCTATCTCTCTAACCAATGTCTCTCTCCTCTATCTCTCTAACCAATGTCTCTCTCCTCTATCTCTCTAACCAATGTCTCTCTCCTCTATCTCTCTAACCAATGTCTCTCTCCTCTATCTCTCTAACCAATGTCTCTCTCCTCTATCTCTCTAACCAATGTCTCTCTCCTCCATCTCTCTAACCATGGCAGGCGGGCTCAGGGTCAGGGCAGGCTGAAAAGATCAGAACCAGGAGGACTAGAAAACAATAACTAGGAAACAACAGGTGTACGGAACAACACTCTGGTAGGCTTGACGAGACAAAACGAACTGGCAACAGACAGACAGAGAACACAGGTATAAATACACAGGGGATAATAGGGAACCAATGGGAGACACCTGGTGGGGACAAGCACAAGACCGGTGAAACAGATCAGGGTGTGAAGTCAATATTCAATCAATACATGTGTTATTGGCATGAATGGGTGGTTGCTACTGTTGCCATAGCAATGTACAGTATAACGTACAGTGAGGGAAAAAAGTATTTGATCCCCTGCTGATTTTGTACGTTTGCCCACTGACAAAGAAATGATCAGTCTACAATTTTAATGGTAGGTTTATTTGAACAGTGAGAGACAGAATAACAACAACAAAATCCAGAAAAACGCATGTCAAAAATGTTATAAATTGATTTGCATTTTAATGAGGGAAATAAGTATTTGATCCCCTCTCAATGAGAAAGATTTCTGGCTCCCAGGTGTCTTTTATACAGGTAATGAGCTGAGATTAGGAGCACACTCTTAAAGGGAGTGCTCCTAATCTCAGCTTGTTACCTGTATAAAAGACACCTGTCCACAGAAGAAATCAATCAATCAGATTCCAAACTCTCCACCATGGCCAAGACCAAACAGCTCTCCAAGGATGTCAGGGCCAAGATTGTAGACCTGTACAAGGCTGGAATGGGCTACAAGACCATCGCCAAGCAGCTTGGTGAGAAGGTGACAACAGTTGGTGCGATTATTCACAAATGGAAGAAACACAAAAGAACTGTCAATCTCCCTCGGCCTGGGGCTCCATGCAAGATCTCACCAAGTGGAGTTGCAATGATCATGAGAACGGTGAGGAATCAGCCCAGAACTACACGGGAGGATCTTGTCAATGATCTCTCAAGGCAGCTGGGACCATAGTAACCAAGAAAACAATTGGTAACACACTACGCCGTGAAGGACTGAAATCCTGTAGCTCCCGCAAGGTCCTCCTGCTCAAGAAAGCACATATACATGCCCGTCTGAAGTTTGCCAATGAACATCTGAATGATTCAGAGGAGAACTGGGTGAAAGTCTTGTGGTCAGATGAGACCAAAATTGAGCTCTTTGGCATCAACTCAACTCGCCGTGTTTGGAGGAGGAGGAATGCTGCCTATGACCCCAAGAACACCATCCCCACCTTCAAACATGGAGGTGGAAACATTATGCTTTGGGGGTGTTTTTCTGCTAAGGGGACAGGACAACTTCACCGCATCAAAGGGACGATGGACGGGGCCATGTACCGTCAAATCTTGGGTGAGAACCTCCTTCTGTACATAGGAGTTATGACAAATAATTTAAACCAAATTGAAATTGGTGGGTTACATTCATACAGGGTCTTTTTAATAACAAAGTATGTGCTATTAGAGACTTTATGGCCATGTCAAACCGCCCAGATGAACTTCTAGTCAGACCAAGGTCAGTATAGATGGTTTTTCAGGCTTGTTTCTCCCAGGGTGAAATGGTAGCTACTTTACTGAGATCTGGACTTTTTCTTAAAGATCATTACTTTGGTATTTACCATATTAAAGGATTCTCTCTCTCTCTCTCTCTCTCTCTCTCTCTCTCTCTCTCTCTCTCTCTCTCTCTCTCTCTCTCTCTCTCTCTCTCTCTCTATCTCTCTCTCTCTCTCTCTCTCTCTCTATCCTTCTCTCTCTCTCTCTCTCTCTCTCTCAATTCAATATTCAATTTAAGGGCTTTATTGGCATGGGAAACGTGTGTTAACATTGCCAAAGCAAGTGAAGTAGATAGTAAACAAAAGTGAAATTAACAATATAAATATTAACAGTAAACATTACACTCAGAAGTTCCAAAAGAATAAAGACTTTTCAAATGTCATATTATGTATATTTACAGTGTTGTAACAATGTGCAAATAGTTAAAGTACAAAAGGGAAAATAAATCAACATAAATATGGGTTGTTTTTACAGTGGTGTTTGTTCTTCACTGGTTGCCCTTTTATTGTGGCAACAGGTCACAAATCTTGCAGCTGTGATGGCACACTGTGGTTTTCACCCAGTAGATAAGGGATTTTATCCAAATTGGATTTGTTTTCTAATTCTTTATGGATCTGTGTAATCTGAGGGAAATATGTGTCTCTAATATGGTCATACATTTGGCAGGAGGTTAGGAAGTGCAGCTCAGTTTCCACCTCAATTTGTGGGTAGTGTGCACATAGCCTGTCTTCTCTTGAGAGCCAGGTCTGCCTACGGCGGCCTTTCTCAATAGCAAGGCTATGCTCCCTGAGTCTGTACATAATCTCTCTCTCTCCCTCTCTCTCTCCATCTCTCTCACCCTCTCTCCCCCCTCTGGCCTTCGGTTCGCTACCCCCTAATTCCAGGTCAGGTTCTTTATAGAGTAATGTCAGGTCAGGTTCCTTATAGAGTAATGTCAGGTCAGGTTCCTTATAGAGTAATGTCAGGTCAGGTTCCTTATAGAGTAATGTCAGGTCAGGTTCCTTATAGAGTAATGTCAGTCAGGTTCCTTATAGAGTAATTCCAGGTCATGTTCCTTATAGAGTAATTCCAGGTCAGGTTCCTTATAGAGTAATTCCAGGTCAGGTTCCTTATAGAGTAATACCAGGTCAGGTTCCTTATAGAGTAATTCCAGGTCAGGTTCCTTATAGAGTAATGTCAGGTCAGGTTCCTTATAGAGTAATACCAGGTCAGGTTCCTTATAGAGTAATACCAGGTCAGGTTCCTTATAGAGTAATTACCAGGTCAGGTTCCTTATAGAGTAATACCAGGTCAGGTTCCTTATAGAGTAATTCCAGGTCAGGTTCCTTATAGAGTAATGTCAGGTCAGGTTCCTTATAGAGTAATTCCAGGTCAGGTTCCTTATAGAGTAATGTCAGGTCAGGTTCCTTTATAGAGTAATTCCAGGTCAGGTTCCTTATAGAGTAATGTCAGGTCAGGTTCCTTATAGAGTAATTCCAGGTCAGGTTCCTTATAGAGTAATGTCAGGTCAGGTTCCTTATAGAGTAATTCCAGGTCAGGTTCCTTATAGAGTAATTCCAGGTCAGGTTCCTTATAGAGTAATGTCAGGTCAGGTTCCTTATAGAGTAATTCCAGGTCAGGTT
>NW_028160178.1:20000-25850 GCF_964263955.1 Coregonus lavaretus
CAGGGCCGTGGGGTGAGACAGGGATGCAGTTTAAGCCCCACCCTCTTCAACATATACAGTGGGGAGAACAAGTATTTGATACACTGCCGATTTTGCAGGTTTTCCTACTTACAAAGCATGTAGAGATCTGTAATTTTTATCATAGGTACACTTCAACTGTGAGAGACGGAATCTAAAACAAAAATCCAGAAAATCACATTGTATGATTTTTAAGTAATTATTTTATTGCATGACATAAATATTTGATCACCTACCAACCTGTAAGAATTCCGGCTCTCACAGACCTGTTAGTTTTTCTTTAAGAAGCCCTCCTGTTCTCCACTCATGACATGTATTAACTGCACCTGTTTGAACTCGTTACCTGTATAAAAGACACCTGTCCACACACTCAATCAAACAGACTCCAACCTCTCCACAATGGCCAAGACTAGAGAGCTGTGTAAGGACATCAGGGATAAAATTGTAGACCTGCACAAGGCTGGGATGGGCTAAAGGACAATAGGCAAGCAGCTTGGTGAGACGGCAACAACTGTTGGCGCAATTATTGGAAAATGGAAGAAGTTCAAGATGACGGTCAATCAACCTCGGTCTGGGGCTCCATGCAAGATCTCACCTCGTGGGGCATCAATGATCATGAGGAAGGTGAGGGATCAGCCCAGAACTACACGGCAGGACCTGGTCAATGACCTGAAGAGAGCTGGGACCACAGTCTCAAAGAAAACCATTAGTAACACACTACGCCGTCATGGATTAAAATCCTGCAGCGCACGCAAGGTCCCCCTGCTCAAGCCAGCGCATGTCCAGGCCCGTCTGAAGTTTGCCAATGACCATCTGGATGATCCAGAGGAGGAATGGGAGAAGGTCATGTGGTCTGATGAGACAAAAATATAGCTTTTTGTTCTAAACTCCACTCGCCTTGTTTGGAGGAAGAAGAAGGATGAGTACAACCCCAAGAACACCATCCCATCCATGAAGTATGGAGGTGGAAACATCATTCTTTGGGGATGCTTTTCTGCAAAGGGAACAGGACGACTGCACCGTATTGAGGGGAGGATGGATGGGGCCATGTATCGCGAGATCTTGGCCAACAACCTCCTTCCCTCAGTAAGAGCATTGAAGATGGGTCGTGGCTGGGTCTTCCAGCATGACAACGACCTAAAACACACAGCCAGGGCAACTAAGGAGTGGCTCCGTAAGAAGCATCTCAAGGTCCTGGAGTGGCCTAGCCAGTCTCCAGACCTGAACCCAATAGAAAATCTTTGGAGGGAGCTGAAAGTCCGTATTGCCCAGTGACAGCCCCGAAACCTGAAGGAGGTCTGTATGGAGGAGTGGGCCAAAATCCCTGCTGCAGTGTGTGTAAACCTGGTCAAGACCTACAGGAAACGTATGATCTCTGTAATTACAAACAAAGGTTTCTGTACCAAATATTAAGTTCTGCTTTTCTGATGTATCAAATACTTATGTCATGCAATAAAATGCAAATTAATTATTTTAAAATCATACAATGTGATTTTCTGGATTTTTGTTTTAGATTCCGTCTCTCACAGTTAAAGTGTACCTATGATAAAAATTACAGACCTCTACATGCTTTGTAAGTAGGAAAACCTGTAAAATCGGCAGTGTATCAAATACTTGTTCTCCCCACTGTATATCAACGAATTGGCGAGGGCACTAGAACAGTCTGCAGCACCCGGCCTCACCCTACTAGAATCTGAAGTCAAATGTCTTCTGTTTGCTGATGATCTGGTGCTTCTGTCACCAACCAAGGAGGGCCTACAGCAGCACCTAGATCTTCTGCACAGATTCTGTCAGACCTGGGCCCTGACAGTAAATCTCAGTAAGACAAAAATAATGGTGTTCCAAAAAAGGTCCAGTTGCCAGGACCACAAATACAAATTCCATCTAGACACCGTTGCCCTAGAGCACACAAAAAACTATACATACCTCGGCCTAAATATCAGCGCCACAGGTAACTTCCACAAAGCTGTGAACGATCTGAGAGACAAGGCAAGAAGGGCCTTCTATGCCATCAAAAGGAACATAAAATTTGACATATCAATTAGGATCTGGCTAAAAATACTTGAATCAGTTATAGAACCCATTGCCCTTTATGGTTCTGAGGTCTGGGGTCCGCTCACCAACCAAGAATTCACAAAATGGGACAAACACCAAATTGAGACTCTGCATGCAGAATTCTGCAAAAACATCCTCCGTGTACAACGTAAAACACCAAATAATGCATGCAGAGCAGAATTAGGCCAATACCCGCTAATTATCAAAATCCAAAAAAGAGCCGTTAAATTCTATAACCACTTAAAAGGAAGCGATTCCCAAACCTTCCATAACAAAGCCATCACCTACAGAGAGATGAAAATCATGAGAAAACAAAAAGAGAATTACTTGACACATTGGAAAGAACAAACAAAAAAACAGAGCAAACTAGAATGCTATTTGGCCCTAAACAGAGAGTACACAGTGGCAGAATACCTGACCACTGTGACTGACCCAAACTTAAGGAAAGCTTTGACTATATACAGACTCAGTGAGCATAGCCTTGCTATTGAGAAAGGCCGCCGTAGGCAGACCTGGCTCTCAAGAGAAGACAGGCTATGTGCACACTGCCCACAAAATGAGGTGAAAACTGAGCTGCACTTCCTAACCTCCTGCCAAATGTATGACCATATTAGAGACACATATCTCCCTCAGATTACAGCGATCCACAAAGAATTCGAAAACAAACCCAATTTTGAAAAACTCCCTTATCTACTGGGTGAAAAACCACAGTGTTCCATCACAGCTGCAAGATTTGTGACCTGTTGCCACAAGAAAAGGGCAACCAGTGAAGAACAAACACCATTGTAAATACAACCCATATTTATGTTTATTTATTTTCCCATTTGTACTTTAACTATTTGCACATTGTTACAACACTACATATAGACATAATATGACATTTGAAATGTCTTTATTCTTTTAAAACTTCTGAGTGTAATGTTTACTGTTAATATTTATTGTTTATTTCACTTTTGTTTACTATCTACTTCACTTGCTTTGGCAATGTTAACATACGTTTCCCATGCCAATAAAGCCCTTATATTGAAATTGAATTGAGAGAGTCCAAAGGTGGTTTACAGATGTTGGAGCGCTGAGCTGACCCTGATGTGAACTGTTATCTGGGATTGATTACCCAGGTCTTTAAATCTTGTTCAGCGTGCCTTGAGGGATCTTACGATGCCACGCTGTAAAACACACCCGCTAAAGCACACACACACACTTACACTCACACACACGCACACACGCACACACACAAACACACAAACACACACATGTTAGCACATTGTAATGTTGCTATGTTGCAAAAATGTCGTTCTTACAGCCATCCCTGCTGAGATCAAACACAGGCGCCACAAGCCAGGAGAGATCGTACAAGACAGAACGATTAGTACAAGACAGGGTCTGGGAGAGAAAATAAACCAACAACAGCTTGAGTGTTAACTGTAATGTTGAATCAGAGGATTAGTAACACAGCCTTTTGAAGATCAATATTTGTCAGCAAATCACAGCTGACTGGTTGGGCTTTTAGTTAATAATTTAACAAATCTTGGAGATTTATGTCAGACTTCTTTTGACAGTTGTCACGATCGTTGAGAGACGGGTCAGACCAAGGTGCAGCGTGGTATGCGAACATGTTTATTAAACTGAATACACACTGACAGAACAACAAAAGGCAACAAAACGTGACGTCGGAAGGCTATACACTAACAAGCCAAACACACCGAAACACAAACAAGAACCCACAACCCAGGCAGGAAAACTGGCTGCCTAAGTATGATCCCCAATCAGAGACAACGAGTGACAGCTGCCTCTGATTGGGAATCACACCCGGCCAAACATAGAAATACAAATACTAGACTCTAAACATAGAATCTAAACAGAAGACTCACACCCTGACCCTGACCAACAAGAGTTATTTCGATCAGGGCGTGACAACAGTATAGACTATACTTTGAGAATTGTAATAAAATACTAAATGTGTGAGGTGAGTGATCTGTTAAGTGATCCGTCATAAATCTGGTAGGATTTAGCCTGTTGTAAGACTTTGACTGTAAGTGCCACCTCTTCATGACCTGTGACCTGTGACCCCAAAACTAGGGATTAACATCGGTAACCGGGATCCCGGGACTGTCCCGGTATCACTCTTCACATTTCACGAGAATTTTTTTTTATGACAAGAACCAGGAAATTACACAATTTCCCCTCAATGTCGCCATTCTGCAAAATACATGCGAAGCATCAGAGTAGCAAAAAGAATAATTATCAAATCAAACGTTACCGAATACAACAGGTGTAGACCTTACAGTGAAATGCTTACTTACAGTGAGGGAATACAGAGCACACTCTTAAAGGGAGTGCTCCTAATCTCAGCTTGTTACCTGTACAGTGGGGGAAAAAAGTATTTAGTCAGCCACCAATTGTGCAGGTTCTCCCACTTAAAAAGATGAGAGAGGCCTGTAATTTTCATCATAGGTACACGTCAACTATGACAGTCAAAATGAGGAAAAAAATTCCAGAAAATCACATTGTAGGATTTTTTATGAATTTATTTGCAAATTATGGTGGAAAATAAGTATTTGGTCAATAACAAAAGTTTCTCAATACTTTGTTATATACCCTTTGTTGGCAATGACACAGGTCAAACGTTTCTGTAAGTCTTCACAAGGTTTTCACACACTGTTGCTGGTATTTTGGCCCATTCCTCCATGCAGATCTCCTCTAGAGCAGTGATGTTTTGGGGCTGTCGCTGGGCAACACGGACTTTCAACTCCCTCCAAACATTTTCTATGGGGTTGAGATCTGGAGACTGGCTAGGCCACTCCAGGACCTTGAAATGCTTCTTACGAAGCGACTCCTTCGTTGCCCGGGCGGTGTGCTTGGGATCATTGTCATGCTGAAAGACCCAGCCACATTTCATCTTCAATGCCCTTGCTGATGGAAGGAGGTTTTCACTCAAAATCTCACGATACATGGCACCATTCATTCTTTCCTTTACACGGATCAGTCGTCCTGGTCCCTTTGCAGAAAAACAGCCCCAAAGCATGATGTTTCCACCCCCATGCTTCACAGTAGGTATGGTGTTCTTGGATGCAACTCAGCATTCTTTGTCCTCCAAACACGACGAGTTTAGTTTTTACCATAAAGTTATATTTTGGTTTCATCTGACCATATGACATTCTCCCAATCCTCTTCTGGATCATCCAAATGCACTCTAGCAAACTTCAGACGGGCCTGGACATGTACTGGCTTAAGCAGGGGGACACGTCTGGCACTGCAGGATTTGAGTCCCTGGCGGCGTAGTGTGTTACTGATGGTAGGCTTTGTTACTTTGGTCACAGCTCTCTGCAGGTCATTCACTAGGTCCCCCCGTGTGGTTCTGGGATTTCTGCTCACCGTTCTTGTGATCATTTTGATCTGACCCCACGGGGTGAGATCTTGCGTGGAGCCCCAGATCGAGGGAGATTATCAGTGGTCTTGTATGTCTTCCATTTCCTAATAATTGCTCCCACAGTTGATTTCTTCAAACCAAGCTGCTTACCTATTGCAGATTCAGTCTTCCCAGCCTGGTGCAGGTCTACAATTTTGTTTCTGGTCTCCTTTGACAGCTCTTTGGTCTTGGCCATAGTGGAGTTTGGAGTGTGACTGTTTGAGGTTGTGGACAGGTGTCTTTTATACTGATAACAAGTTCAAACAGGTGCCATTAATACAGGTAACGAGTGGAGGACAGAGGAGCCTCTTAAAGAAGAAGTTACAGGTCTGTGAGAGCCAGAAATCTTGCTTGTTTGTAGGTGACCA
>NW_028160177.1:0-15000 GCF_964263955.1 Coregonus lavaretus
TTACCTGGCTGTTCCCTTCTCTTAACCTGGTCAATATCATCCTTGTTACCTGGCTGTTCCCTTCTCTTAACCTGGTCAATATCATCCTCGTTACTTGGCTGTTCCCTTCTCTTAACCTGGTCAATATCATCCTTGTTACTTGGCTGTTCCCTTCTCTTAACGTAGTCAATATCACATTTGCTGCTTCCCACAATGTTCCCACTACCCCCACTCCATCCGCTGATAAATGCTGACTTGGGATCAGTGGTCAGTTTGTGGGTTAGGTCCCAAATTGCACCCTATTCCCTAGATAGTGCACTAGGGCCCATAAGGCTCTGGTCAAAAGTAGTGCACTATGTAGGGAATAGGGTGTGTGACGTATTAATGGAAGGTCTTCACATTTGCCTGCTCCACTTGAAAACATGTTTTTATTTGTTCATGTATATGGGGTGTATCCCAAATACAGTAGTACTATATTCCCTACATAGTACAGTACTTATGTCAAAAGAAGTACACTATATAGGGAATAGGGTGCCATTTTTAAAGTGTAGTGGATGTATAATAATGCTAATGATGATATGAATGTTAATTTATTAATCATGTACATGGTAATTTCTGGAATATGATGCAGTTACAACTATTAAACTTTGATTTAACATTATGTTGCGTCTGTAGAGTTTTAGATATTGCCTACACTGCTAGAAGGCTTCTATGGAATGGGGTGTTCGTCTTGGTAAAGTCAAATAGCCCAAAATACAAAAAGGTGATGGTCTTTCCCAAAAAGGCTGCATACCTATTCATTGAAAAGTTTTTTTTTTTGTTTCAGTCTTGTTTTTTGTGTTTATTTCATTTGCAGATCCTTGTAACCCCATTGTCATAAGCAGTTGCCACTGTTGCATTGCATAAGAGTGTTATCAATATTAGTTTTCCACTCTCCAGTACATGTTAACATTTTACTTTCTGTATAATTGTACAACCATCCCTGGAGGCAGAGTTATTGGACCATGATATTATGTGCAGGTGGGCCTCTGTTGTAATCTGAGAGAAACACAGGGTTGAAATAACACAACACCCATGATAACAGCATCCTATACAGTGAGGGAAAAAAGTATTTGATCCCCTGCTGATTTTGTACGTTTGCCCACTGACAAAAACATGATCAGTCTATAATTTTAATGGTAGGTTTATTTGAACAGTGTGAGACAGAATAACAACAAAGAAATCCAGAAAAACGCATGTCAAAAATGTTATAACTTGATTTGCATTTTAATGAGGGAAATAAGCATTTGACCCCTCTGCAAAACATGACTTAGTACTTGGTGGCAAAACCCTTGTTGGCAATCACAGAGGTCAGACAGAGGTCAGTCAACTCCAACCTTCAGCTCCCTCCACAGATTGATGCGGTAAAGTTGTCCTGTCCCCTTAGCAGAAAAACACCCCCCAAGCATAATGTTTCCACCTCCATGTTTGACGGTGGGGATGGTGTTCTTGGGGTCATAGGCAGCATTCCTCCTCCTCCAAACACCGCGAGTTGAGTTGATGCCAAAGAGCTCGATTTTGGTCTCATCTGACCACAACACTTTCACCCAGTTCTCCTCTGAATCATTCAGATGTTCATTGGCAAACTTCAGACGGCCCTGTATATGTGCTTTCTTGAGCAGGGGGACCTTGCGGGCGCTGCAGGATTTCAGTCCTTCACGGCGTAGTGTGTTACCATTTGTTTTCTTGGTGACTATGGTCCCAGCTGCCTTGAGATCATTGACAAGATCCTCCCGTGTAGTTCTGGGCTGATTCCTCACCGTTCTCATGATCATTGCAACTCCACGAGGTGAGATCTTGCATGGAGCCCCAGGCCGAGGGAGATTGACAGTTCTTTTGTGTTTCTTCCATTTGCGAATAATCGCACCAACTGTTGTCACCTTCTCACCAAGCTGCTTGGCGATGGTCTTGTAGCCCATTCCAGCCTTGTGTAGATCTACAATCTTGTCCCTGACATCCTTGGAGAGCTCTTTGGTCTTGGCCATGGTGGAGAGTTTGGAATCTGATTGATTGATTGCTTCTGTGGACAGGTGTCTTTTATACAGGTAACAAACTGAGATTAGGAGCACTCCCTTTAAGAGTGTGCTCCTAATCTCAGCTCGTTACCTGTATAAAAGACACCTGGGAGCCAGAAATCTTTCTGATTGAGAGGGGGTCAAATACTTATTTCCCTCATTAAAATGCAAATCAAGTTATAACATTTTTGACATGCGTTTTTCTGGATTTTTTTGTTGTTATTCTGTCTCTCACTGTTCAAATAAACCTACCATTAAAATTATAGACTGATCATGTCTTTGTCAGTGGGCAAACGTACAAAATCAGCAGGGGATCAAATACTTTTTTCCCTCACTGTATGGTAGGTCTGTCTACTCTGTGATACTGAATATCAATGAGATATGTTGAGTCCCAAATGGCATCCTATTAGATTTTAGTCATTTAGCAGACGCTCTTATCCAGAGCGACTTACAGGAGCAATTAGGGTTAAGTGCCTTGCTCAAGGGCACATTGACAGATTTTTCACCTAGTCGGCTCGGGGATTAGAACCAGCGACCTTTCGGTTACTGGCACTACGCTCTTAACCACTAAGCTACCTGCCGGCCCATTCCCTATATAGCGCCCCTATGGGCTCTGGTCAAAAGTAGTGCACTGAATAGAGAATAGGTTGCCGTTTGTGACTCGGCCAGAGGCACACGGAGATGCGGTAGTACAGGAACATACTAACGGAAAGCAGAAGTACTGTGGGAGTGTGGAACGAGACAGGCTCATCTTGATGATCATACCATACCAGAGCAGAGGGAAGGGTTAATGAATAGAGACCGGCTGTGTCCCAAATGAGACACTATTCCCTACGGAGAGTGAAAAGTGTGATAATGAATTAGTGATTATGAAAGGGAAGACAGGGGCACGGGCGACAGACTGGAGAGAAAGAGAAACTGACAAACGATTCAAGAGTGACCAATCACAAGGGACTTGTTCTGTGAGCAGGAGATGATGACAGCTCTGCTAAGATGGAGAGAAACTCAACTACCCCTTTGACCAGCTCTAGGCCCACACACTAAATAGGGAACAGGGTGTCATTTGGTACACTGGCCATTCAATGATCAATTTAACACTTCATTAGAGTGAACAGGAAAAAGGAACTACTTATTTTTATAATCGCAGTTGGAAATGAAGAGAAAGTCTACGAATTAGGTGGATACACTTGAGAGACTTTGATATCTCTTTTCATGTTCTGAGTGAGTTCTTGATATGCTCCAGTCTACACACACACACACCGTGGTTGATGGCAGCTGCCGTTCGGTGAACACGTCTGGGATGTTCGTGAGCCTGGTGCTTGCGTCCCAAATGGCACCCTATTGCCTACAAAGTGTGCTACTTTTGACAAGAGGCCTATGGGGGATGCAGCCTTCCATTTGGGACGCAACCTTTCAGTCTTTTCTTATTTCATTCTACCAGCTGTTTACATTCTCCTTGGTACAGTAGGGTTTTTTTTTGTTTAACTTTGAAAGAACTTCTGAGAAAGATGTGCATGATGGTGTGTGTGTGTGTGTGTACGTATGAGCGTGCGTGTGAGAGAGAAGGAGTGGAAGTGTGTGTGTGTGTGTGTGTGAGAGAGAGACAGAGAGAGAGAGACAGAGAAAGACAGAGAGAGCGAGAGAAAGACAGAGAGAGTGAGAGAGCGAGGGAGAGAGTATGTCTGTGTGTGTGTTTTAATGAACGTGACAGAAGACAGAGAGAGAGAGAGAGAGAGAGAGAAGAGAGAGAGAGAGAGAGAGAGAGAGAGAGAGAGAGAGAGAGAGAGAGAGAGAGAGAGAGAGAGAGAGAGAGAGAGAGAGAGAGAGAGAGACAGAGAGACAGAGAGAGAGAGAGAGAGTGAGAGAGACAGAGACAGAGACAGAGAGAGAGGAGAGAGAGAGAGAGAGAGAGAGAGAGAGAGAGAGAGAGAGAGAGAGAGAGAGACAGAGACAGAGAGAGAGTGAGAGAGAGAGAGAGAGAGAGAGGAGAGAGAGAGAGAGAGAGAGAGAGAGAGAGACAGAGACAGAGAGAGAGAGAGAGAGAGAGAGAGAGAGAGAGAGAGAGAGAGAGTGAAAAGGGGAATTCATCCGTGCATGTCTGCTTGTAAGAGAGGTGTTGTGATACAGGTCCTTGTGGGGCCGACAGTGGGACACAGAGGGATGGATGGATAGATAGATAGATTTACCACGTATCCTCTCCTCTGCCCACGCATGATAAACCAGGAGATCGTTCTGCAGATTAAGGCTAGATGTACTGAGGTCTGAGGTGACTGACTGGGGACAATATCTCATACAGGTCTGCTGGTCCTCTGGGGGAATGTACAGCCTCTAGCGACTGGCTAAATGACAGGTCTGCTGGTCCTCTGGGGGAATGTACAGCCTCTAAGCGACTGGCTAAATGACAGGTCTGCTGGTCCTCTGGGGGAATGTACAGCCTCTAGCGACTGGCTAAATGACAGGTCTGCTGGTCCTCTGGGGGAATGTACAGCCTCTAGCGACTGGCTAAATGACAGGTCTGCTGGTCCTCTGGGGGAATGTACAGCCTCTAGCGACTGGCTAAATGACAGGTCTGCTGGTCCTCTGGGGGAATGTACAGCCTCTAGCGACTGGCTAAATGACAGGTCTGCTGGTCCTCTGGGGGAATGTACAGCCTCTAGCGACTGGCTAAATGACAGGTCTGCTGGTCCTCTGGGGGAATGTACAGCCTCTAGCGACTGGCTAAATGACAGGTCTGCTGGTCCTCTGGGGGAATGTACAGCCTCTAGCGACTGGCTAAATGACAGGTCTGCTGGTCCTCTGGGGGAATGTACAGCCTCTAGCGACTGGCTAAATGACAGGTCTGCTGGTCCTCTGGGGGAATGTACAGCCTCTAGCGACTGGCTAAATGACAGGTCTGCTGGTCCTCTGGGGGAATGTACAGCCTCTAGCGACTGGCTAAATGACAGGTCTGCTGGTCCTCTGGGGGAATGTACAGCCTCTAGCGACTGGCTAAATGACAGGTCTGCTGGTCCTCTGGGGGAATGTACAGCCTCTAGCGACTGGCTAAATGACAGGTCTGCTGGTCCTCTGGGGGAATGTACAGCCTCTAGCGACTGGCTAAATGACAGGTCTGCTGGTCCTCTGGGGGAATGTACAGCCTCTAGCGACTGGCTAAATGACAGGTCTGCTGGTCCTCTGGGGGAATGTACAGCCTCTAGCGACTGGCTAAATGAAACGCTGAAATCGGATACTAGGGTCCTGGTCCAAAGTAGTGCTATACAGGGAATAGGGTGCCATTTGGGAGAAAGCCATTATGACAAGATGGGAATCATGAAGAGGTTGACCACAGTCTACCAGTATACCAGTAGTGGTGAGGGATGGGGGGGATTACATGGTACAGTAAAGACATGAAAATAGATGTCTGGGCTTGGAGAGACAGGTAACCAATAAGATGGGAGGATGGATGTGTTGGGTGGTGAGATAGAATGGTGATGTATCATTACAATGGACTCCATGATGATCAATAGTATATCCATGCTTTTGGGAAAGTCTCCCTGATCTGTGGCATGGTTAGAGGGGTTGTGGTCCGAGACACATTCTGGAACTGTCCTTTCATTCTAGAATTGGCCCTTCAGCAACACATTCTAGAACTGTCCTTTCAGCACCATATTCTGGACTGGAGCTGTCCTTTCAGCACCACATTCTAGAACTGTCCTTTCAGCACCATATTCTGGACTGGAGCTGTCCTTTCAGCACCACATTCTAGAACTGTCCTTTCAGCAACACATTCTAGATCTGTCCTTTCAGCACCATATTCTGGACTGGAGCTGTCCTTTCAGCACCACATTCTAGAACTGTCCTTTCAGCACCACATTCTAGAACTGCCCTTTCAGCACCACATTCTAGAACTTCCCTTTCAGCACCACATTCTAGAACTGTCCTTTCAGCACCACATTCTAAAACTGTCCTTTCAGCACCACATTCTGGACTGGAGCTGTCCTTTCAGCACCACATTCTAGAACTGTCCTTTCAGCAACACATTCTAGATCTGTCCTTTCAGCACCATATTCTGGACTGGAGCTGTCCTTTCAGCACCACATTCTAGAACTGTCCTTTCAGCACCACATTCTAGAACTGCCCTTTCAGCACCACATTCTAGAACTTCCCTTTCAGCACCACATTCTAGAACTGTCCTTTCAGCACCACATTCTAAAACTGTCCTTTCAGCACCACATTCTGGACTGGAGCTGTCCTTTCAGCACCACATTCTAGAACTGCCCTTTCAGCACCACATTCTAGAACTTCCCTTTCAGCACCACATTCTAGAACTGTCCTTTCAGCACCACATTCTACAACTGTCCTTTCAGCACCACATTCTAGAACTGCCCTTTCAGCGCCACATTCTAGAACTGTCCTTTCAGCACCACATTTTAGAAATGTCCTTTCAGCACCACATTCTGGACTGGAGCTGTCCTTTCAGCACCACATTCTAGAACTGTCCTTTCAGCACCACATTCTAGAACTGCCCTTTCAGCGCCACATTCTAGAACTGTCCTTTCAGCACCACATTCTAGAACTGTCCTTTCAGCACCACATTCTAAAACTGTCCTTTCAGCACCACATTCTGGACTGGAGCTGTCCTTTCAGCACCACATTCTAGAACTGCCCTTTCAGCACCACATTCTAGAACTTCCCTTTCAGCACCACATTCTAGAACTGTCCTTTCAGCACCACATTCTACAACTGTCCTTTCAGCACCACATTCTAGAACTGCCCTTTCAGCGCCACATTCTAGAACTGTCCTTTCAGCACCACATTTTAGAAATGTCCTTTCAGCACCACATTCTGGACTGGAGCTGTCCTTTCAGCACCACATTCTAGAACTGTCCTTTCAGCACCACATTCTAGAACTGCCCTTTCAGCGGCACATTCTAGAACTGTCCTTTCAGCGCCACATTCTAGAACTGTCCTTTCAGCACCACATTTTAGAAATGTCCTTTCAGCACCACATTCTGGACTGGAGCTGTCCTTTCAGCACCACATTCTAGAACTGTCCTTTCAGCACCACATTCTAGAACTGCCCTTTCAGCGCCACATTCTAGAACTGTCCTTTCAGCACCACATTCTAGAACTGTCCTTTCAGCACCACATTCTAAAACTGTCCTTTCAGCACCACATTCTGGACTGGAGCTGTCCTTTCAGCACCACATTCTAGAACTGCTTTTCAGCACCACATTCTAGAACTTCCCTTTCAGCACCACATTCTAGAACTGTCCTTTCAGCACCACATTCTACAACTGTCCTTTCAGCACCACATTCTAGAACTGCCCTTTCAGCGCCACATTCTAGAACTGTCCTTTCAGCACCACATTTTAGAAATGTCCTTTCAGCACCACATTCTGGACTGGAGCTGTCCTTTCAGCACCACATTCTAGAACTGTCCTTTCAGCACCACATTCTAGAACTGCCCTTTCAGCGCCACATTCTAGAACTGTCCTTTCAGCACCACATTCTAGAAATGTCCTTTCAGCACCACATTCTAGAAATGTCCTTTCAGCACCACATTCTAGAAATGTCCTTTCAGCACCACATTCTATTACGTTCCTTTCCACTTCTTAGATAAACACTACCATTGTGTGAACCATGGCACATGTTCAATATGTCATGTGCCATTCATGCAGCAGAGCAAACACAGAAAAAACTGCTATGTTCTGTGACTCAGTTGTGTTAGATCTTTGAAAATGGCAGATCCATTTTCACCTGTGTTGTGTTGTGTGGTGTGACTCATCATTATCTCTCTCTGTCTCTGCCTGCCTCCCCTGCCTCCCTTATCTCCCCTGCCTCCCCTACCTACCTACCCTACCTACCGCCCCAGCCTACCCTACCTCCCCTTCCTACCCTACCTACCTACCTCCCCAGCCTACTCTACCTCCCCTACCTACCCTACCTACCCTACCTCCCCAGCCTCCCCTACCTCCCCAGCCTCCCCTACCTCCCCAGCCTCCCCTACCTACCCTACCTCCCCAGCCTCCCCTACCTCCCCAGCCTCCCCTACCTACCCTACCTCACCAGCCTCCCCTACCTACCCAGCCTCCCCTGCCTACCCAGCCTCCCCTACCTACCCAGCCTCCCCTGCCTACCCAGCCTCCCCTCCCTACCCAGCATACCCAGCCTCCCCTCCCTACCCAGCATACCCAGCCACCCCTACCATAACAGAGCCAGCAAGACAGCTCTTAACTGGCTTTTGTATCCAAACTGAAGAAATAATGAATGATAAACCAGATAATCCCTGCAATGACAATGAGGGGCCAGAGCCGCTGATCCCTGTCCTCCTCAGTAATACAATCACCCTGATTGCGCCAATAATGACACCCTTTTTCCCTATTTAGTGCACTACTTTTGACCAGTGCACTACTTTTGACCAAAGCCGCTCTGGTCACAAGTAGTGCGCCACATAGGGAATAGGGTGCCATTTTGGGGGCACTACATTGAAGCTGCAGCCAGTGCAGCCAGTCTCAACCCGCCAGCTGCAGAATTAGTTTATTATACTCATAGAATGACTACATACATCAAACTGACACTAGACAGAGGGGAGAGAGGAGGATGAGACAGAAGAGGGAGTTGATTGGCCAGTTGCTGTTAGCCATGAACTCGGCATAGTGGGGAGGTCTGCACTATTTATCTAGGATGTGTGAACCCCATCTGTCTTTCTGTCAGCCAATGAGGGCTCTAATTTCTCCCACCAGCACTATTTCCAGTGACTACAGGGGGCCATCCTCGTGTAGTGGGCTGTTGGGGTACACTACTCCACTGCAGATAAGGCAGGAAGAGTTAACGTTGCGTCTCGCCCAGTGACGTCAGGAGTGAGTGAGGGACATTGTTGAGAGCAAAAAAAAAAGAAGGAAGAGAAGGGAAGGAGAGAGCAGGGAGGTGCACAGTGCAACGTCGCTCGTGTGTGTGTGTGTCTCTGTCTCTGTGTGTAGGCTATCGCGCGTTCCGAGTCAACGTTTTACACCCGTCAGAAATACAACGAGTTTTTCTAATTTGGGTCACAGAATAGACGTGTTGCAGTCTTGGTTTTAGGGTTTGGGGAACATTTGTTTGCACAAAGCACACTTTTGAACAGACTGCTGTCTACATTTGCTGTTTATTTTCTCCCTACGAGTCGTATTCGATGGAAACATGGCAATTGAACGGGCGTCTATTTGTGAGTATGATTCCTATAGCAAGCTATAGGCTACAGTTATCTTATCTTATCTTATCTTATAAGGTTGGTAATGGTTGTATGTTTGCGTTTTTTAACTTTGATGGACTGGTGATCCATGTTTGCATTCGAATCGAGGTGTTGTCAATGATTTAAAACCAAGCAATATGGACTTTATGGCAAAACGGTAGTTTTTTGTTTATCAATAGCCCCCCAGTAGCCTACTCGTTTAGATTTTAGGGCAGATTGAATATTTAAACTACCGTTTATCGGTTGTGGTGGCCGCTCGCTAGCGCGTGCACGCGCATACACATCCTTACCCTTTTGATCCTCACACACGCAAACACACACCTTCAAAAAAAAGCAAACACACTTTGACACGCAAAAGCCTCAGCACGCAGGCTGGATATACACCAATCAAGCCTCTTTTTGAGATCATATTCCTCGCCAACTGTCATACAGAGCCAGCAGGTGAAGAGTGCAGCGGTAAGTTTGGACATCACTGTTCTCTCTCGTCATAGTGCTGCAATGGTCCAAAATGTTATGTTCCCCTATCTATCTTCCTTTCATTATCATCGTTTCAACCTTCCTCAACATGATGAAATGCCTGTGTGCTGTATTAGCTTGTTATGGCACCTATGGACTGTCAAAGGGGGCTATTGAATTGCTGTGACAACAGACACCACCGCTTCAACATAAAATGAAATGCTCGCTGTGTTTATCTGTTGTGTCCCCCCATAGCCGTGGATACGTGTGGCTCTGGTTTCCCTAGGTGTTTGACTTTCAGAGGGGCTAATGTATTGCTGTGACCACTGAGACCAGTTCTTGGCATTACCTTTTCTCATTGTTTTTGATCTTCAGCAGCAAAACATTCACTGACCTCTTAAAGTTGTGTTTTTCTCTCCACTGTGATAGGCCCACGATGACTTGTATGTATCCCCTGTGGGCTTCATATGCTGGTGGTTGATTGTGGCTATCACATTAAACTGTTTGAATCGTTTATGATACACCGGTAGCACTGGCTGCATTGTAGTCTAATTATGATTTCATCCGTTCGTTACTATTGAATTCCCGCCCTCGAGGGACGACGTACTGCTGGTTTTCAACCCAGGTAGTTAACGTCATTGATTGGCCTGAGAGTTCTCTCACCTGGTGTCCCAGGTCTGAATCAATCAGTCCCTGCCGGAAGGTCTGTGTTGCATGACGGTTGAATAGCCCTGCGCTAGCGGTTCAGCCAGCGTTGCAGTCCATTGTCCTGAAACGCCCGTAAATGACGCGTCAATGTCCATTGTGCTGAAACGCGTGTAAAACAACAGGCTTGAGAATCATGACTTCCAGTATCTGTTCTGAATGTAAAAAAAATTGGTACAGCTTGTTATTGAATCAATCACAATGGCCTACTATTGTTTGTTTCTGTGTATTTAGACCTAGTGTGTGTCTCTCTGTGTGTTTACAGTACATTTGAAAGAGAGAGAGAGAGAGAGAGAGAGAGAGAGAGCAAGAGATTGTTTATTTCACTTTTGTTCGTGATCTATTTCACTTGCTTTCGCAATGTAAACATATGTTTCCTATGCCAATAAATCCCATTGAATTGAATTGAATAGACAGAGAGAGGAGAGGAGAGGGATGGAGAGAGATAGTTTGTGATAGAGGGGGTTATGATACACGATTTGGTGTGCTGATTTGTGACAGTATGTGTCTGTAGAAGTAGCAGGGGGTGAGTAGATGTGTTGCAGACAGTGTATGTTTGGAGAGGGCTATCCACTACCTGTTTTCTTCTCTGTCTTTACTTGAGATTAGATCAGGCTTGCATCCTCAGGCCCTGTTTATAGATGTGTAAGCCCCATCCACATCTTCTCATGTATCTCTGTGTAGGACGTATTGGTGCATACATATTCCACTGTGTTCTACTTGTATTCTGACCGAGCCCTCTCTGGATTGTATCCGGTTCTCCGGTTTTGGCAGATACCCATAGCATTGTCTCTATATAAAAAGTGCTTTTCTCAGCATTATGTCTGCAGATTTTTTTGCAGATTCATTGGATGTCTGTCTGTAATGCTGTGTTAAGCACCATGGATATTGTGTCTTGCAGATGTTTTTTTTGCAGATTCATTGTGTTAAGTTAGCATCAAATCACAAGGGTCCTCCTACAGTGGCTTGCGAAATTATTCACCACCCCCCTTGGCATTTTTCCTATTTTGTTGCCTTACAACCTGGAATTAAAATTTATTTTTTTGGGGGGGGGGGGGGGGGGTTGGGGGGGGGGTGGGGGGGGGGGTTGTATCATTTGATTTACACAACATGCCTACCACTTTGAAGATGCAAAATATTTTTTATTGTGAAACAAACAAAAAATAAAACAGAAAACTTGAGCTTGCATAACTATTCACCCCCCCAAAAAATTAAAATAAAAAAAACTTTGTAGAGCCACCTTTTGCGCAATTACAGCTGCAAGTCTCTTGGGGTAGGACTCTATAAGCTTGGCACATCTAGCCACTGGGATTTTTGCCCATTCTTCAAAGCAAAACTGATCCAGCTCCTTCAAGTTGGATGGGTTCCGCTGGTGTACAGCAATCTTTAAGTCATACCACAGATTCTCAATTGGATTGAGGTCTGGGCTTTGACTAGGCCATTCCAAGACATTTAAATGTTTCCCCTTAAACCACTCAAGTGTTGTTTTAGCAGTATGCTTAGGGTCATTGTCCTGCTGGAAGGTGAACCTCCGTCCTAGTTTCAAATCTCTGGAAGACTGAAACAGGTTTCCCTCAACAATTTCCCTGTATTTAGCGCCATCCTTCAATTCTAACCAGTTTCCCAGTCCCTGCCGATGAAAAACATCCCCACAGCATGATGCTTCCACCACCATGCTTCACTGTGGGGATGGTGTTCTCGGGGTGATGAGAGGTGTTGGGTTTGTGCCAGACATAGCGTTTTCCTTGATGGCCAAAAAGTTCAATTTTAGTCATCTGACCAGAGTACCTTCTTCCATATGTTTGGGGAGTCTCCCACATGCCTTTTGGCGAACACGTGTTTGCTTATTTTTTTCTTTAAGCAATGGCTTTTTTTCTGGCCACTCTTCCGTAAAGCCCAGCTCTGTGGAATGTACGGCTTAAAGAGGTCCTATGGACAGATACTCCAATCTCCGCTGTGGAGCTTTGCAGCTCCTTCAGGGTTATCTTTGGTCTCTTTGTTGCCTCTGATTAATGCCCTCCTTGCCTGGTCCGTGAGTTTTGGTGGGCATCCCTCTCTTGGCAGGTTTGTTGTGGTGCCATATTCTTTCAATTTTTTAATGATGGATTTAATGGTGCTCAGTGGGATGTTAAACGTTTTAGATATTTTTTTATAACCCAACCCTGATCTGTACTTCTCCACAACTTTGTCCCTGACCTGTTTGGAGAGCTCCTTGGTCTTCATGGTGCTGCTTGCTTGGTGGTGCCCCTTGATTAGTGGTGTTGCAGACTCTGGGGCCTTTCAGAACTGAGATCATGTGACAGATCATGTGACACTTAGATTGCACGCAGGTGGACTTTATTTAATGAATTATGTGACTTCTGAAGGTAATTGGTTGCACCAGATCTTATTTAGGGGCTTCATAGCAAAGGGGGTGAATACATATGCACGCACCACTTTTCCGTTATTTATTGTGTAGAATTTTTTGAAACAAGTTCTTTTTTTCATTTTTTTCATTTCACTGCACCAATTTGGACTATTTTGTGCATGTCCATTACATGAAATCCAAATAAAAATCCATTTAAATTACAGGTTGTAATGCAACAAAATAGGAAAAACGCCAAGGGGGGGTGAATACTTTTGGAAGACACTGTAGCCTCTTTCTATGATAATGTGTTTGTTACTACGGGGCCCTGGTCTACAGCAGTGCACTATAAAGGGACTAGGGTGTCATTTGGGACGTAGTCTGTGTGTCTGCAGGTGTGTGTGAAGCCTGTGGGTGTAAACAGGGTTAATTGGCATTACCGTGGCAAAGTAAGGTGTTTATTTATCAGCGCCATAGCAATCCCCCGTGGAGACTGTGGTGAGATAATGAACTCTCATAATTAGGGCACTAATGAAGCATAGGGGGGGTTCATCGGTGTGTGTTTGTTGATATTAGGATCAGATCACACAGACACTGGAAGACATGATATATAGGATGACCAGTCTAGTAATCTAGTCTTCACACTATCTTGGCAGCAGAGAGCTCCAAGCCATCTATACACCCTGAATAACTTAGCTCTTACCCCTAACCAGTGATGGGTGACACAGAGAGGTTTTCTACAGTATAATATGAACTGTCTCGCAGGGCTGTGGATGAAACAGGTAATTAACAGCCTGTATCCTCCAGTAAGAGAGAGAGCGTATCCTCCAGTAAGAGTGTGTGTATCCTCCAGTAAGAGAGAGAATGTATCCTCCAGTAAGAATGTGTGTATCCTCCAGTAAGAGAGTGTATCCTCCAGTAAGAGAGAGTGTGTATCCTCCAGTAAGAGAGAGTGTGTATCCTCCAGTAAGAGAGTGTATCCTCCAGTAAGAGAGAGTGTGTATCCTCCAGTAAGAGAGAGTGTGTATCCTCCAGTAAGAGAGAGTATCCTCCAGTAAGAGAGATAGTGTATCCTCCAGTAAGAGAGAGTGTGTATCCTCCAGTAAGAGAGTGTATCCTCCAGTAAGAGAGAGTGTGTATCCTCCAGTAAGAGAGAGTGTGTATCCTCCAGTAAGAGAGAGAGTGTATCCTCCAGTAAGAGAGAGTGTATCCTCCAGTAAGAGAGAGTGTGTATCCTCCAGTAAGAGAGAGTGTGTATCCTCCAGTAAGAGAGAGAGTGTATGCTCCAGTAAGAGAGAGTGTGTATCCTCCAGTAAGAGAGAGAGCGTATCCTCCAGTAAGAGAGAGAGCGTATCCTCCAGTAAGAGAGAGTGTGTATCCTCCAGTAAGAGAGAGTGTGTATCCTCCAGTAAGAGGCGGTGTGTATCCTCCAGTAAGAGAGAGAGTGTATCCTCCAGTAAGAGAGAGAGAGTATCCTCCAGTAAGAGAGATAGTGTATCCTCCAGTAAGAGAGAGTGTGTGTCCTCCAGTAAGAGAGAGAGAGTATCCTCCAGTAAGAGAGAGTGTGTATCCTCCAGTAAGAGAGAGTGTGTATCCTCCAGTAAGAGAGAGAGCGTATCCTCCACAGTAAGAGAGAGTGTATCCTCCCAGTAAGAGAGAGTGTGTATCCTCCAGTAAGAGAGAGAGTGTATTCCTCCAGTAAAGAGAGCGTGTGTATCCTCCAGTAAGATAGTGTGTATCCTCCAGTAAGAGAGAGTGTGTATCTCCAGTAAGAGAGAGTGTGTATCCTCCAGTAAGAGAGAGAGTGTATCCTCCAGTAAGAGAGGTATCTCCAGTAAGAGAGAGAGTGTATCCTCCAGTAAGAGAGCGTGTGTATCCTCCAGTAAGATAGTGTGTATCCTCCAGTAAGAGAGAGTGTGTATCCTCCAGTAAGAGAGAGTGTGTATCCTCCAGTAAGAAGAGAGGTGTATCCTCCAGTAAGAGAGAGAGTGTATCCTCCAGTAAAGAGAGAGAGTGTATCCTCCAGTAAGAGAGAGTGTGTATCCTCCAGTAAGAGAGAGTGTATCCTCCAGTAAGAGAGAGTGTGTATCCTCCAGTAAGAGAGTGTATCCTCCAGTAAGAGAGAGAGTGTATCCTCCAGTAAGAGAGAGAGTGTATCCTCCAGTAAGAGAAGAGAGTGTATCCTCCAGTAAGAGAGAGTGTGTATCCTCCAGTAAGAGAGAGAGTGTATCTCCAGTAAGAGAGAGAGC
>NW_028160177.1:20000-25000 GCF_964263955.1 Coregonus lavaretus
GAGGAGACATAAACCCTCACATCCCTGGCTAACGTTGGCCACCAGTATTTTACGCTAAGGCAGTGCACCGTCCGACCAATACCAGGATGTCCAGAGGAGGGTGATGTATGAGCCCAAGAAATAAGCCGATCACGAACCTCGAGCGGAACGTACGTCCGCCCCACAGGACACTCGGGGGGGAGTAGGGTCGGTACGCAGCGCCCGCTCGATTTCCGCATCGACCTCCCATACTACCGGAGCCACCAGACAAGACTCCGGCAGTATGGAAATAGGCTCAATGGACCTCTCCTCTGTGTCATACTGCCGGGACAGGGCGTCTGCCTTACCGTTCTGGGACCCAGGGATGTATGTGATCTTAAAAACAAACCGGGTCAGGAACATGTTCCACCTAGCCTGACGAGGGTTCAATCTCCTAGCTGCCCGGATGTACTCCAGGTTACGGTGATCAGTCAGAATGAGGAAAGGGTGTTGAGCCCCCTCAAGCCAATGCCTCCACACCTTTAGGGCCTGGACTACAGCTAACAGCTCCCTGTCCCCAACGTCATAATTGCGCTCCGCCGAGCTGAGCTTCTTAGAGTAGAATGCACAGGGGCGGAGCTTAGGTGGCGTGCCGGACCGTTGTGACAGGACTGCCCCAATACCGGTCTCGGACGCGTCCACCTCTACTTGGAAAGGCAAAGAGGGATCCGGATGCGCCAGCACCGGGGCCGAGGCGAACAGGTTCTTCAGCTTGACAAATGCCCTGTCCGCCTCAGCTGACCACTGCAAGCGCACCGGACCCCCCTTTAGCAGGGACGTAATGGGAACTGCAACCTGTCCAAAGCCCCGGATAAACCTCCGGTAGTAATTAGCAAAACCCAAGAACCGCTGCACCTCTTTTACGGTGGTTGGAGTTTGCCAATTACGCACAGCCGATACCCGATCTACCTCTATCTCCACGCCAGACGCGGACAACCGATAACCCAAAAAGGAGACGGACTCCTGGAAGAACAGGCATTTCTCTGCCTTGACATACAAGTCATGCTCCAACAGTCGTCTCAATACTCGGCGCACCTGGGCTACATGCTCGGCTCGTGTAGAAGAGTACACCAGGATGTCGTCGATGTAAACTACTACACCCTGCCCATGCATGTCCCGGAAAATCTCGTCAACAAAGGATTGGAAGACTGAAGGAGCATTCATTAACCCGTATGGCATGACGCGATACTCGTAATGACCCGAGGTGGTACTAAATGCTGTCTTCCATTCATCCCCCCCCTTAATGCGCACCAGATTGTACGCGCTCCTGAGATCTAACTTTGTGAAGAATCGCGCTCCGCGTAATTATTCCGTCATCGTCGCAATCAGTGGCAGTGGGTAGCTGTATTTAACTGTAATCTGATTGAGACTACGATAATCAATACACGGGCGCAATCCCCCGTCCTTCTTCTTCACAAAGAAGAAACTCGAGGAGACTGGGGAAGTAGAGGGCCGTATGTATCCCTGTGCCAAGGACTCGGCTATGTATGTCTCCATAGCCGCTGTCTCCTCTTGAGACAGGGGATACACATGACTCCTGGGAAGAGCTGCTCCAGTCTGGATATTTATCGCACAGTCCCCCTGTCTATGAGGAGGTAGCCTTGCTGCCCTCGATTTACTAAAGACCAGTGCTAAATCCTCATACTCGGGGGGAATGCGCAGTGCGGGCACTTGGTTCGGACTCTCTACCGAGGTCGCCCCTATGGAAACACCTAGACATCTCCCTACACACTGGGCAGACCACTCCATAAGAGCCCTCTGTTGCCACGCTATGGTAGGATCGTGGGTACTTAACCAGGGAAGCCCCAACACCACTGGGTACGCAGGAGAGTCAATCAGATAGAACTGAATGATCTCCTCATGACCCCCCTGCGTAGTCATCGTCAGCGGTGCTGTGACATCCCTGATCAGACCCGACCCCAACGGCCGGCTGTCTAATGCATGGACAGGGAATGGAACTTCTACCGGCCGAAGGGGAATTCCTAACCTAGCACAAAATTTACGATCAATAAAGTTCCCAGCTGCGCCTGAATCTACTAGCGCCTTATGCTGGGAATGAGGTGCCACCTGTGGAAAACGCACAGGAATACTCATGTGACCAACAGAGAGCTCTGGGTAAGTGGGGCGCCTACTCACCTGAAATGACTCCCCAGTGCGTGACCTGTTGTCCCCTCTCTCAGAAGACCCTCCCCAGCACCTGGCCGTGGTGTGTCCTCCACGGCCACAGTTGGTGCAGGGGTTGGCCCTCCTCGGGTTCTCCCTCCTCCTCTCTCTAGCGCCAGCACCCCCGAGCTCCATAGGAATAGGCTCGGAGGTGCTGGAGGATGGAATGGACGACCCCCACTCGGGACGTCCGCGGGTAGCCAGCAGGGTGTCTAGACTGATGGAGATGTCCACCAGCTGGTCGAACGACAGGTTGGTGTCCCTGCAGGCCATCTCACGACGAACGTCCTCTCGTAGGCTACACCGATAGTGGTCAATGAGGGCCCTCTCATTCCATCCCGCATCCGCTGCTAGTGTCCGGAACTCCAGTGCGAACTCCTGTGCGCTCCTCTTCCCCTGTCGGAGGTGGAATAGACGCTCTCCCGCCGCTTTCCCCTCAGGTGGATGATCGAAGACAGTCCTGAAGCGGCGGGAAAACTCCGCGTAGGTGATGGTGGCGGCGTCTATTCCCCTCCATTCGGCGTTGGCCCACTCCAACGCCTTCCCGGAGAGACAGGAGATGAGGGCGGAGACGCTCTCGTATCCCGAGGGCGCCGGGTGTATGGTGGCAAGGTAAAGTTCTACCTGTAGGAGAAAGCCCTGACACCCGGCTGCAGAACCGTCATATGCCCTCGGGAGCGAGAGCCGAATGCCACTGGGTTCCGGTGCTGAGAGAGGAGGACTGGCCGTTGGTGCTGGGATGGTGTGAGAAGGCGTGGGCACCTCCCGATTCATCAACCGGCGCAGACTGTTGGACACCTCGTCCATGGCGACCCCGAGTTGCCGGATCATGGCGTCCTGGTAATTAATCCGGTCCTCCAAGGAATCGGGTATCGCCGCTGTTCCTGCTGACTCCATGGAGATGGTGTGTTGTTCTGTCATGAGGTGAGGTGTATGTGTGGTGGAAGTCAGGCGCAGGACACCGAGGCTCAGTCCAACAGAGTTTACTCAAAATTTCCAAAAGGAAACGGAAAACAAACGACCTCAAACAACAAGAGGCGAGCATTTACGCAAAATGCGTAAAACACAAAAATGCAAACAAGAAACAAAACACTCAGCACAACGACAGGCGAACAACAACACACAATCCTACCAAGCAAAAAGACGGAACTTATAGGACAGGTGATGAATACACAATAGGGCACAGGTGTGACAGACAGACGAAAGCAATCACACACAGAAACATAGATCGGTGGCAGCTAGTACTCCGGGGACGGCGACCGCCGACGCCTGCTCGTACCAGGAGGGGGAGCAGCCTCGGCAGAATCCGTGACAGTGCTATATTGTAGGATACACTTTTAGCCCCGCCTCCATCTATACAGGAGATACACTTTTAGCCCCGCCTCCATCTATACAGGAGATACACTTTTAGCCCCGCCTCCATCTATACAGGAGATACACTTTTAGCCCCGCCTCCATCTATACAGGAGATACCGTTTTAGCCCCACCTCCATCTATACAGGAGATACACTTTTATCCCCGCCTCCATCTATACAGGATATACAGTTTTAGCCCCGCCTCATCTATACAGGAGATACACTTTTAGCCCCGCCTCCATCTATACAGGATATACACTTTTAGCCCCGCCTCCATCTATACAGGAGATACACTTTTAGCCCCGCCTCATCTATACAGGAGATACACTTTTAGCCCCGCCTCCATCTATACAGGGTATACACTTTTAGCCCCGCCTCCATCTATACAGGAGATACACTTTTAGCCCCGCCTCCATCTATACAGGAGATACACTTTTAGCCCCGCCTCCATCTATACAGGATATACACTTTTATCCCCGCCTCATCTATACAGGAGATACACTTTTAGCCCCGCCTCCATCTATACAGGATATACACTTTTAGCCTCGCCTCCATCTATACAGGAGATACACTTTTAGCCCCGCCTCATCTATACAGGAGATACACTTTTAGCCCCGCCTCCATCTATACAGGAGATACACTTTTAGCCCCGCCTCCATCTATACAGGAGATACACTTTTAGCCCCGCCTCCATCTATACAACAGATACCGTTTTAGCCCCGCCTCATCTATACAGGAGATACACTTTTAGCCCAGCCTCCATCTATACAGGATATACACTTTTAGCCCCACCTCCATCTATACAGGAGATACACCTTTAGCCCCGCCTCCATCTATACAGGATATACACTATTAGCCCCGCCTCCATCTATACAGGAGAGACATTTTTAGCCCCGCCTCCATCTATACAGGATATACACTTTTAGCCCCGCCTCCATCTATACAAGAGGTAAGCATCAGGTCTAGCTATCTAAAGGGCCTGGGATGTCGGGTCTATCTGTAATGTGATTGGCCAAGTCTCTGCTCTGCTCTGTAAAGCCTTTTTTACAACATAGTCAGCTTCAGCTGTAGATTTGTGGGCAGTCTGGCTGGCTAAGGAAAGATGCATGTTTTCTAGGGGTATTGTCCCTAACAATAGCAACACTAGTATCCTGGATTCACTATGGGGAATGACAGATTCAGATTTGTGCCTTAACTCTGGTGCTTTGAATAGATTCAGATAGTCCAGAAGGATTTAGCCTTGGGGTATGGAGTATTACATTCAAGTATGAACTCAGAGCTTTATGAATGAGGGGATAGGAATGTATATTTTTTTATATGGGGAAGCATATACTGTATGTGGCTATGTGGACGAGTAAGTGAATGAAGTGGTGAATGGGTGAGCAGCTAAGTCAGTGAGTAAGTGAATGAAGTGGTGAATGGGTGAGCAGCTAAGTCAGTGAATGAAGTGAATGAAGTGGTGAA